>NW_017535296.1:522644-541607 GCF_001853355.1 Bactrocera latifrons
AAAAAAAAAAAAAAAAAAAAAGCGCGGAAGTTGCAGACCTATATGAAATTAAAAGGTTTTATTTAATTTTCTATTAATATCTGTTAAATTTGTAGTTTTTTATTATGTGTTAATTTTATATAACACAACATAAAATTTTCTTTTTTACGTTGGCACACTTTAATCCAATTTAATTGGCCGAAATCTATATCAAACAGTTGACTACCCTGCAGCTATTACAATTTGCTTGCTAACATACTATTTACTAGTATAAGGCACACAGTAATTTCCTGCTCCATAACTGCAAAATTTTCGTAAACCGAAATGCGCCAACTGCAAGGCGGTGAACCATTAAAAAGTTATAAAAATCAAAAAGTTTGCCAAATTTAATTCCCATAAATCAAAGCTTTCCCACACTCGCCAAAAGCAGCCAACTCGGCCAGTGAATGCCAGCAACGCCGAACGCAACAACAAATCAAGCGGAGAGAAATAAAAGATCAGCTTGATTTTGACACAGATGTGGCCAATGGATAGTTGTGGCCCACCACATACGAACAAAGCCAAAGAGTAGAAATGGGAGAAGGCAAAAGGCAAAATACGGAAAGCAAACATAAAGCAAAAGATGCGATGCCACGCGTGGGCGTCAAATTCGCTGTCAGTCATGGAGAGGTCACAATGCGATCAGCAACAACAGCAATAACATGTGCGCCGCTGATGGTGCGCTTGAAATCTGAAGTGCATATGGAATTACAACAACAACAATAGTAACAGTGCAATGCAATCACGGACCAGCTAAAGTTAGGAAAAACATGACAGAAGGCAATAGAAACAATAACAACAAAAGTGTGCTGTGCGAAAAAAGCCAAGGCAAAGGCAATCATTGCGTTCAACTAAAGCAGCGATATGCATTTTTTGCGATTTCTTTCGACTTTTTGTGAGTTTTTTTTGCAAATGCATTGTGGCAAAAATTATAATGAGTTTTTATAACCTCAAACTTGTGGCTAAATGATGCAGTCGGCGCTTGTGGGTCGAACAGACTGGCTGGCCACGTCAACACCCCCGCTACGAAAATGCATGCCGGCACACGCACACACATACACTTATATATGGCCGAGTGATTGTGTGTGTTGGCAAGCGCTCGCCTGACAAAAGCCAAGCAGCGCATGCCGCCGTCGCCTTTTCGTACGTTTGTAGCTATTTGCTAGCAATCTCATGTGTGTGTGTATTTGCGCCGCCTTTGACTGAATTTTCATGCCCTGCGGCCATCACTTATTGCTGCGGCACACTAGTAAATTATAATTGTTGATATTGTTGTTGTACGTGTTGTTGCTGTTGTTATTGTTAACAATATTTAGAATTTTATTGGCGCACATGCTCTCTTTATTATTATAGCTATTTGCTTGGGCTTTTGTCTTCGCTTTTTGGCATGCATTATTTTAGAACTAAAATCTTACTTGCTTTTATTATTGTTTTTGTTGTTGAGGGCGTCATAAATATTTGGCTTTAACTTAAGCTTTAACCTTAGCCGGAGTTGGCCTTCATACGACTCCTCTTTCATATATAATTTTGTGTCATAATACCTTGAAATGTGTGTGTATATGTGTGAATGCAGTTAGTTTTTGTATGTGTGTGAGTGTGGTGTGGCATGTGCACACATGTGCTGGAGTTAAAGCGATTTGTATTTTATTGCTCAAATTACATGTGTCATGACTAACCGATTTGTGTGGCATCTGGAGGCGGTGGCGCTTAGACAAATTGGCCAATCATTTGTGTAGAAAGTTTTGTGGTTGAAATTTGAGTGATTTGCTTATTTTCTCATGATAAATACGTGTTGTGTGGAGGGACATTTCTGACAGAGTTCAAGCAAAAGTTACTAGCTTTGTGGGTCTGGTGGAATTATTGGTTTATTATTTTCTGTTTTGGGGGAATTGCTACTTAGGAGTTACATATACAGTATGTGCGTGAAGAGAGAATAATACTTTTTTTGCATTTCATGATTCTTAAAAAACCGTTATAAGGTTAGTTTTATGGAGAATAATTGGGTTGAAAAATATGTTGGTTTCTAAAGTTTGTTATTGAAGCTTTTGTGGAATGTTTACAGCTGAAGTACATAAGTCCGAATATACATGGGCATGGACCAACTATTTAAGCTGTTTTGCGTGCTTAATATAACGCATAATTCCTATATACATATATGTTTTTATAATCATCCAACATTTTTATACTCTCGCAACAAAGTTGCTAAAGAGAGTATTATAGTTTTGTTCACATAACGGTTGTTTGTAAGTCCTAAAACTAAAAGAGTCAGATATAGGGTTATATATACCAAAGTGATCAGGGTGACGAGCAGAGTTGAATTACGGATGTCTGTCTGTCCGTCCGTCCGTCCGTCCGTGCAAGCTGTAACTTGAGTAAAAATTGAGATATCATGATGAAACTTGGTACACGTATTTTTTGGCTCCATAAGAAGGTTAAGTTCGAAGGTGGGCAAAATCGGCCCACTGCCACGCCCACAAAATAGCGGAAACCGAAAACCTATAAAGTGTCAGAACTAAGCCATAAATAAAGATATTAAAATGAAATGTGGCGCAAAGGATCGCATTAGAGAGGGGCATATTTGGACGTAATTTTTTTTGGAAAAGTGGGCGTGGCCCCGCCCCCTACTAACTCTTTGTACATATTTCGAAAACTACTATAGCTATGTCAACCAAACTGTACAGAGTCGTTTTTTTTAGGCATTTCCATATACAGTTCAAAAATGGCAGAAATCGGATAATAACCACGCCCATCTCCCATACAAAGGTTATGTTGAAAATCACTAAAAGTGCGTTAACCGACTAAGACAAAACGTCAGAAACACTAAATTTTACGGAAGAAATGTCAGAAGGAAGCTGCATCCAGGTTTTTTTTAAAAATTGAAAATGGGCGTGGCGTCGCCCACTTATGAACCAAACACCATATCTCAGGAACTACTCAACCGATTTCAATGAAATTCGACATTAACACGACACGAAATTAACTCGACATTTGCGAAATTTTTTACTTTTGTTAAGAAAATATATTTTCTTAAATTTCCGACAAATTTCCGAAATTTCCCAAGATTTCCCAATTTTCCTAATCGTGCACATTTACCACACTGTGGGCAAAATAGTAAGACCCCTTAATTTAAATTTCGCATCAAAACCCAAAACCCAAAGGTCTTACTGAAGTACATAAAGTGCATTCGGCGATTTTTACGATGAGTGAAATTATGCAACAAAGAAATTCTATTAAATTTTCTATGCGAAATCAAATTTATGATGCCGAAACATGCAGAACGTTGGAAAAGTCTTTCGGTGATAATTTTTTGTCGCGAGCAAGTGTATTTGCTTGCTACAAATTATTCGAAGGGGGTCGAAAACGCGTTGACGGCCAGGAGCAACAACAACTGATGATCGCAAAGTCAATAACGTAAAGGTATAGGTACTTGAGAATAGAATGCTAAACATCAGAGATGTTACTGGCATTGTTGGTATATCGGACGAATCAGTGAAAAAAAAAAATGGTTATGATCATTTGGGCCTAAGAAAAGCGAAGGAACGATTGTTTCCAAAATTACTAAATTTTTTCGAAAACCGGCGTCACGCTAACGTCTGTGAAACAATGTTTTTCGACTACCAGGTTGTTATTTAATACTAATGAGTTTTGGATCTATGCTGACGACCAGGAAACAGGCGATCAGTCAGCCGAATCTCGAAAAAACCACATGAAAGCAGTTCAAGGCCAGCGTTATGTTGACAGTTTTCTTCGATAATCGATCCGTAGATATTTTTCAAACTTAAGCTAGTTAAGCACATTAAATGAGTGCTTAAGATAGTATTTAAGGATTGTATATGCATAGATCTCAAAAGTGCTGGGTCTGATGAAAAATAAGTGACAGTTTTTGTATACGAAACTCTATTTACTGTAACAGAATTTAATAAATAATCAATGAACTCGAGTTTGTGTTTAAACAGTACCGTTGTTTAAGGCCTAGAGTATTTGATTCAAAGTGAGCGCTTATGATCCAGGAAGAATACTAGATGTGCATATAAAAAACATTTGCGAAGCCCTAGTTGGTTCTCAACAAACTTACTGGCCTCAAAGGAATGCCTAAAAAGGTCATTCAAATGTACTAAAGCTGCGTGTGAATAAGAGCGCGTAAAAACAAATCAAAGCAGTTATCTTCTTCACTCGCCTGCTAAGTAATAAAATCATAACAATTTCATAATAAATTGTGTGAATTTTTTTATGATTGAAGCAGCAGCAAAGTAGATAAAGCGAAGAATACAAAGCCGAGCAAAGAAAGAAAAATTAATTTTTAATTGATGATCTAGATTTTTATTGACATTTTGTTAGTGTAGATCATTGTGCGCTTCTCTCTTTTATATCCTCCCAACAACTGCCGTCTCGGCTGCTGTTGCATTCTTTGTGCAGTTTTATTGATCGCATTCAAAATAAAGCCAACTATTTCGTTACATTTCTATCGACAGCTCTACTAAAAGATGCCACACTCACACAATAATAAAAAGATCTTGTGAATATTTTTCACTACTTCGCAGGCAATGCTAAATATTTTCTAGTTATTTAATTTTTTATGAAAACATTTTTGATTGCTATTGAATTGAGGTTGTTTGATTTATGCCTATCATAAATTAATAAAGTTGGAATGAAGACACCAGTTGGCACAAGGATGCGTTAAGTGAGAAAAGAAGATTAAAAATGTATATTTGTACTATATATGAACGGCTACATCAGTCGAATAGGGTTGTCATATTATCAAGAAAAATTAAAAAAAAAAAAATAATAATAATTTATTGCTTTTGGAAGCAGGAAAAAAAATTGAGTAACATTTTTGAATGATAACCAGCAGAAGTCGGATAATCATTCGAATGAATGTGTGAATGTGTTCACAGCGGGAATGAACTGGCTGATGAGTTCGCTCGTTCCGCGGCATCCACTGACATGGTAGGGCCTGAACCCTATATCGTAATGGATACTCATACCATAAAGGAGCTGCACCGCAAAGAAGACGGAATAAGCAGAGATAAGTATTGGCAAGAACTTCAAGGCATGCGCCATGCCAAATTGCAAATGTGGGGTTACAACCTTAGCAGGTTTAAATATGTAGAGATTGAGAGTGTATGTGCTCAAAATTAAACTTTACAGTTTTAATAATATTCTTGTGGAACTTAAGTAAACAAACTTTACATAATCCTTTCTAACTAATCGGTTTAAGAAGCTCTGAAAAGTAAGCGTGATAAAAATTTACCTATCTTTCCTATTTCCTGATGACTGTTATATGGTCTGAAAACTTTCCAGTATCTATTTTGTGGAACTTGATCCTCATGCATCAGTTTTCACAGCGATCGTCTTAAAAAATTTCACATTTTCTTACTTCGGACTGCAATGGCACTGTATAATGCTCCAACTAAAGCATGGGCTATAATAGGTTGCTGCTAAGATTTATGACAAAAAGTTTCTTACAAGTTTTCAGAAGATTTTCGGACTTTCTCAGAACCATTTTGAAAAAAAAAATTATATTCTTTTTAAACTTTAGAACTAGTTATCTGGGGAAATATATATATATATATATTTTGCCGATGGTAAAATGTTTTACTGGCGACCTGAATTTCTTAATATTACTGATTATTTGACAGTTGTTTAAGTATCGCGGCGCAAGCATAGTAGGAAGTAGGTGGAAACTTTCCCGTTACGATTAAGAACTCATAAGAGGCGAGTATTTTTAGAGGTGTCTATCAAACAATTTTTCGGAATACCAAATGAAAAAAACATTTTTTTTACGCACTCTAATGTAAAAAAATATCATATTTCATAGATATACTTATCTAGCATATAATACAAATGACGGTGCCTTGACCCACTACACTGAAGATTTTCATTTTCAATGCTCCTACTCCAAAGACAATTCATAATAATAACAACTCATGTAGTAATATTATTTTGTGTTTGTTAATGTTCCATTGCTTTATTACACAATGGTTATCTTCACTTGTCAAGTACACTTTTTTTAGGCTTTTATTTCTACACACCTAATTAGCAGCTAATGTAAACAGATAATGCTGAGAATGAATTGCCAGAATTTTTGGATTTTTTCTCAACGCAGCTTCGCCACTCATACAAAGCACTCAGATTTTGCAACTAATCAGTAGTGGCTGTGTATTCTGGGCTTCAGCGCATGCTTAGATACAAGAATGGCCGAAAAATTAATTATTTGCACATCATCAAGGTCGTACGAATATTTTTGGTTAATTATGTGTACACAAAAAGTGGTTGAAGCATCTGCGACTATACTTGTATGTATATAAATGTGGAAAAATATTATTACAATAACAATGTTGATGATTCTGACTTTTTTTGTGGATCTCAACTTTGTATTTGTAATTTGCGTTTGTTTAGCTTGTTTTTTGATGAAAGCTGTTACTAATATTGTATGTGCTTTTTAATGTTAGCATAGAGTTTGAATGCAGAAATGTATAAGTATATGAGCTTCTATTGCTGTGTGCTTAATTTTCAACGACGCTAGTTAAACCTTAAACCAACTATTTGCTTTCTCCATAAATTAAACTAGCTCTAGCATAACAGAAATTTTTCTTCCTTTATTATTAAAACTTTCTTTGTATTTTAGAAGTTTGTAATAACTCGAATTATTTATTTCAAGATGAATATGTTTCAACTCACTCACTCATAAATGCTGCTATGGTTTAATTCTTTATTTAATTAACTGATGTTGATTGCGAAGGCACTTACTGGATTTCGTAACTGCAACAGAAAACGACTCAGGCAGTTGCTATGAATATTGAATGCAGGATGAGAGACTTCTTTCCCAAAAAAAAAAAAAAAAAAAAAAAAANAAAAAAAAAAAAAAAAAAAAAAATCTGGGGCTAGTATTTTTATACGTATTCTTCAGGTAATCCCATTCTACATGTGTATTTGTGTATTTATGGAATTACTTAGTATCATGTCATTTGTTTACTCATGTCAATGATTTTTTTAAGTTGTCTAACTGCGATATTTTAAGATCCAAGTCAGCCATTGGCGCCTTCTTAAAGAGAACAATTAAGCTTTAGCTTGCGGTTCTAACACCTACAAATTAGTTGAAAGGTATTTCTGATATAAACCCTTTCTTAAAATATCATAGATCTTTCAATAACAACTAGACCCAACTATAAGTTCTGGAATGAGACCTTTTCTTTATTTAATCACCAGAGCTGCTATTTTAGGCCTCCAAATGTCATATTTTGCATGTCGTTTCTGAATTGTTTCGAGGCAGCAATGAAAATCCCAATTGTTTCGAATTTCGAAGTAAAAAAGTTTTCTTTTTCTTGAAATAAATATTTTCGCAACACCTTTGTTCATCTAATGGTTGATTGTATAAGCAAACCAATTGAGGTAGATATAATGTTATATGCATATTTATATAAATATATAAGCTGGGATGATGATATTAATAAAATTCCGGACAGAACCGTAAATCCTTACAGGTTATCTTAATTTTGAGTAACATTTGAAGTGCGCTCTGCCCTCTAAACTGCATAATGTAGGTATATCACAGATGACGAAAAACTAAATCGACCAAACTTGACGAGAACAAGTTCATCCAACGTCTACTTTTATAGTGTGCAAATGGAAATCGATAGATAACTACTTTGTAACAGCTATATTGAAAACAAGCACAATTTTGTTGGCAATAAAGCACAAAATTTCAAATATATGGTCGATGAGCTAACTTTAAAGCTATATTTAAAATATCAATATAACAATAACAGAAGCACGATGAGCTAACTTTAAAGCTATATTTAAAATATCAATAACTTCTCGGCAAGCATCAACCAACGCATTTATTGCGTAGTATTGAAATAGGACGAAATCGTCACTCAGTTCTTTGATTTTACTTTTATTTCCCATTATAAATTTCAAGTTCCATTTGTTATTTAAATCGCGGAATAAAATTTGCACAAATAGTGTTTTCGAGCTATTCATCTCTAAACCAAATATGGTCGAAAACGTATAGTAAATACTAAAGTCTGGAGAATATTTGGACCTCAGTCGTATGCCTGTCTTTATGCCGAAAATGTCGATAAATTTTTGAGATATAACCATGAAATGCCTTATATACTCCAACCTCTAATATAATATGTTTTATGTCTTCAGTTACTTTTCCCTCAATAATTAATGCTATTTGGTTAAGTTTTTATACTCTTATAATCAGTTGCTACAGCGCATAATACAAGATGCGTTCCAAAGTAAACAGGAATCTAGCGCCCGCTTAAGGCGCCATCTATATGTCGATCGGTGCATTAGAATCTGCTATCTTTATAAATTGTCCAGTGGGAATTTCATTACGTTTCATTAATTGGAAATAAAGTTATTGCTTTTTAAGTGTCAGTATGTTTGTGTTATCGTTGCGAAAATGAGCTTCAAACAAAGAGCCAACATTAAATTTTGTTTTAAAATTGGGTTTATGGCGATGATTGCCTATCCCGTAGCAGAGTGCACGAGTGGTTTCAACGTTTTCAGAGTCGTCGTAAGGACATAAATAACGATCAGCATGTGGGCCAATCAAAATCCATGATCACCGGAAATTCTATCAAAACGGTGCGTGAATTCGTGAAAAATCAGCCGAAATCATCATTGAAATTCATGAAAAAGGAGTTGAACATCACCGAAACACCGACTTATTGCATTTTGTCCGAACATTAAAAATTGCTCAGAATCCAACATTCGAAGGACGATTATTTGGCCAAAAGTTACAATTTACCCACTAACCACTCCCTGTATTTACCTAATATGGCACCGTGCTACTTCTTCTTTTTTCGGAAAAATGCATCTGCCCATGAAAGAAAAGTGTTATGCAGACGAAGAAGCCTTTCAAAAGGCGTGCACAGGCATACTGGCGGCCATACCGGCCAACGAGCTAAAACACTCGTTCGACATGATTTTGGACCGTGCAAAAAGCTGTATTGAAACAAAAAGAGACTATTTTGAATAAAATAATTTGATTTTTCCAAAAAAAAAAACCGTTTTTTCTGTGTGTCCTGTTTCTTTTGCAACGCACCTTGTAGTTTTGTTCACCTAACGGTTGTAAGTATAATATAAAAATAATCGAGATAGATATAGGATTATGTATAATTAATTGGTCAGGACGATGAGAAAAGTTGAAATTCAGACTGTCTGTCTGTCCGTCTGTCCGTCCGCGCAAGCTGTAACTTGAGCCAAAATAGGTATATCATGATGAAACTTGGTACGCAGGTTCCCTAGTACAAATAAAAAACAAATTGAGTTTTTGTATTAAAGGCCATAACTTAGCGCCAAATTAAGATTTAAAACTATAGTTTAGCATAGGCTATCGCTGTAGCAAGGGGGATCTGTGGCTGAAAAATCGAAAACGTTTAATGTCTCCTAAACAACTAAAGCTACAACAAAAAAATTTGTTCGCCACTATCATTACAAGAACTACTACCGATAGTGCCAAAATGGAAAAAATATGAAATCGGAAGTAAACCCCGTTCACTTAACTCCTCATATAATGGAACTTTTAAAAACCACTAAAAATCAATAACTGACTATGCCAGAAACATAAAAATTTGAAGCTGAGATGATACGGCAAGACTTTATATGGACCGTAGTAAAAATTGGACGATGGACGTGCCACCACACACTTTTTGTTGATATCCCACATCTCGGGACTCGACTAAATGATTTCGACAAAATTTTGAACGTAGCATTCGTTTGATAATCGTATATCACACTATGAAAATGAGTGAAATCAGGCAATAGCCACGCCTACTTCCCATATAGCAGAATTTCAAATTCCATTTGATTCGTTCAGTTTTCAGTACAGAAATCAAGACGTAATTAACATAATGGAATTAAATTTTGCACGAATAATGCCTTTAGTGTGTGACACTTTACGATCAAAAATTCTACAAATCTAAC
Source organism: Bactrocera latifrons (assembly GCF_001853355.1). Classification (NCBI taxonomy): domain Eukaryota; kingdom Metazoa; phylum Arthropoda; class Insecta; order Diptera; family Tephritidae; genus Bactrocera; species Bactrocera latifrons. The sequence goes on from NW_017535296.1 coordinate 532,602, forward strand.
GGAAACTGTTCAAGACCTTAGGTACCGAATATGTGGACCCCAGCACCTATAGTTGAATGTTTTTCGAAAATATCGGTCAATATGTGAGATATGCAATAGAAATTCAGACAGAATGCTTTTCCTATAGAAGTAGTTCTGTGTATCCAAAATAATATTTTCAATACTTCCTTGAGCCCACATATACTTAATATAAAGATTTCTACGAACTATGTTGTGGCTTATCCTGTATATCGACCAATATTTGAGTTATCTCATCGAAAATTTCAGAACGTATTTGATTCATAGCAGCGCAACATTGCGCCCCAAAATGGATGCAAAGTAAACTTTACTTAGCCACATACAACGAACAAAGAAACGAACATCCGGCTGGTTTTGTATAATGACTACGTATAATGATATTGTTTTCGTTTTCTAACAAATCTTCTGCCATATATATATGTAGGCCAGTGTAAATGTTAAATATGGTATAAATATATAAAATTCCGATCCTCTGGTTGACGTTTACCATCATAAGGTGTTATGTTCGATTACACACGAATTTAGGGTATGATAAATGGCGGGTTATGGTACTTTACAACAATACATTAGGTAAATTTTTAAATATTAGGTCAAATTGGGAACTTACGATTAAGAGGTTGTCGAAGTTAGTAAAGGACTGCTCCTGATATCTATGACATGCAAACCATTGTGCTGTCCTCTAGTTCACAAAAATTGCACATAAGATTTCTTCTTTAGGGATTCTTATTATTTTTATAATAGAACGCAACGAGCGATATTTGAAGGTACATTCACATTTTGCATTCAATTAATGTCTCTTCAAGTGTTCCAAGGTAATCATCTTGGCTCCATTCTGTTCTTGTCAAAGATATCTCTTCTGTCATAACATTCTCAAATATTTTATTATATGCTAATGACATAAAGCCTTTTAAATCATATACCTCAACTGATGCAAGTTGGCTGTTACAAACATACTTAAATAAATTGTTTGATAGGTATGAATGAAATGATTTGCCATTGGACGTCAAAAGATGTAATAAAAGAGTATTTACTAGGGCAAACTTGTTGACTTGGGAGCTACTATGGATCGTAAGCTTAATTTTGGTCTTCATATTGACACCATAGTCTTGAAACATCAATTGTTGTGCAATATCTAAAATTTTTGGTGTAATCTGTAACTATTTACTTCATAACAGAGGTTGCGAAGAATTCATATTTTCTGATATTTCAATGAATTGAACGTTTCTAGATTAAAATAATTATACGTATGTATATTATGTAATGCTTTAAGCATTTTTCAGACTTTTGGATTTCTTAAATCTCAATTTATTCAAGTCTTTAAATCTTATTACTTATTTATGCAGAACAACCGCCCTGCAACTCAACTATTTTTTATTGCCACATTATCAATATGTTAAAATCTAAAACATACTTTATACAAATCAAGTGCTTTGAATGCACAAAATGCCACCACTGGTACTCGTAAATTTACTAATAAAACAAAAGCAGAAAAAGGTTAACAAAAGGAAAACAAAAACATTAATTTTTTTAAGAGTAAAGCGCGATGAATGACTAAATGAATGAACAAATAAATAATAAATCGGGTTTGCGGCACGAAGAGAGTGCAATTGTATATAATTATATATGTATGAGTGTGTTGCTTTGTATGTATGCAGTTATATCTCTGTCTCAACGAAGGGCTAAGGGTACTGTCTATTATTTATTGAATTAAATTAGACATGTTTTATTGAGTTAGATGGCACTTCTGCACGTAAAAGCATTTTGCTAGCAATTGTGTATATATTATAGTAAGCAAACCGACGCACAGGTAGACATATACATATACATTTACATTGTTAAGAGTACGCGCTTGTATTTGAAATTGATGTATGTGACTTCCGCTCGCTTGAAAAAGGCAATTAATTGATGAATGCCTACCCATGAGTATGCCTAACTCATAAGAATATAAACATATAATATATGTATAGATATACGTGCATATGTGTGTGATATGTGTGTGCTATGTGTGAATATGCAAAGATATGCGCTTATAAGGCATAATCCATGTTTCTAACATTTAACTATAGCAGCGTAGTAGTTGCACAGCATATTGATAGGCTCTGCTATATTCCGGGTGGGCAATGCTATTGTTTGTCGTTGCCATTTTGAATGCTAAAGAGACGCTGAAGTGATTGAGAACTCAAGAAAAAATGTTAGGAGAGGTAAGCAACATTATTGTAAAGGATCTATTTTGATGGCCGCAAACGGAAATTGTAGCATAAGAAGATGAAGCAGCAGACACGCTGTTATTTCTAGTGAGAAAATACGAAGTTATGCGTTATCGGTAGACTAATGATGTTAACTGTTTGCCAATAATCTTAATGAGAGTAAAATAAATGATTTGATGCTAATGCTTCAAAAATAGCTACACATTGTTAACACAAGAAATGGTAGAGAAAAGGCGCTTGCGTGTCACACAGCTTGTCAAAATAGCTCATTAGTCCAATTTTACTTAAATTTTGAATCGTTTTTGCAATAAGCAAATTATATGGTATGAGAAGGAAGCAAAAATTGCAAGATACTCTGTTCTATAGCTCGATAAGGAACTCATAACTATTTTCTTTACAAAGCGCTCGTCGCTCTCCCAAAATATTTTGAGTTATACCGTAGCTGTCATTTGACTAATGTCATTAATTATGCTTGCATTTGCAGTTTTCAGTAAAAAAAAATATAGCTTTAAGGGTGCAGCACTAAAAAGTACTGGAAATGCGTATAAAAGTGTCAGCAGTGACAACTCAGCTCCGTATTAATTTATTTGCTTTTCAATTGTCTTGCGCTTCATTTTTTAGGAGGCGCTTAAAAGAGAATTAGAGCTATTCTGTCAATCGACCCCATAAAATTTGATGCGAAGTCAATGTCAATTAACACTCTTCTTGACTCTTTTGACGGATTGTTTGACGTTTCACTTTGATTAATGGTTGGTTTGGTGATTTGGCAAGGAGAAGAACACACAGTTGAAGTTTCTCATAATGATAAGAAGTAACCCAAAAAAAAAATTAATATTTGCAATTAATTATGTTTGCCCTAGGACTTAGAATTTAGTTTGTTTGGTTTCTGGACCTGTTTTCATCCTCTGGAGCACTCAACTCAATTTGTAAATATGGTTATTCGAGCTATGGATCCATATGTTCATTAATACTATAAAATACGGAATATGGAGATCAATAATATTTTCATTCAAATATTTCGAGTTTTGTTCCCGAGGAAGTTTTTTTGAATTAATAATTTCTTTAATAAGAAGAAAATCGAAATGTTGTTCTGAAACGCCTTAGGCGGGGAAACAAGTTGAAGACTGAAAGTACTACTTGAAGAAGATTGTGATCTAGAAGAGTTCGCAGAGTCTTTGGGAGTCACTCAAGCAGCTCATGGAAACATTTCAAAATGTTTGGAGGTAGTCAGACATTACCAAAAACAAAAAAATCCGGTGTCATAGCCAAGAGAAGATTTTACAAATCAAAAAAGCTCTTTGAACGCGGTTTTGTACCAGATTATGACTGGTGATGAAAAATTGATGTATTACAACAACGGGAAATGCAAACAAGTAAGGAAGGGCTAAGTTCGGGTGTCACCGAACATTTTATACTCTCGCATAAATACCGTATTTGTGTAAAGTTTTATTCCGCTATCATCATTGGTTTCTAATGGATATATTATACCGAGAAGGCATCAGATGGAATTCAAAATAGCGTTGTATTGGAAGAGGCGTGGTTGTGAACCGATTTAACCCATATTTCGTACATGTCATCAGGGTGTTAAGAAAATATTATATACCGAATTTCATTGAAATCGGTCGATCACTTCCAGAGATATGGTTAATTGGTCCATAAGTGGGCGACGCCACGCCCATTTTCAATTTAAAAAAAAAGCCTGCGTGCAGCTTCCTTCTGCCATTTCTTCCGTAAAATTTAGTGTTTCTGATGTTTTTTGTTAGTCGGTTAACGCACTTTTAGTGATTTTCAACATAACCTTTGTATGGGAGGTGGGCGTGGTTATTATCCGATTTCTTCCATTTTTGAGCTGTATATGGAAATGCCTACAAAAAACGACTCTATACAGTTTGGTTGACATAGCTATAGTAGTTTTCGAGTACAAAAAAGTTATTAGGGGGCGGGGCCACGCCCACTTTTCCAAAAAAATTACGTCCAAATATGCCCCTCCCTAATGCGATCCTTTTCGCCAAATTTCATTCGAATACCTTTTTTTACGGCTTAGTTATGACACTTTATAAGTTTTGCGGTTTCCGGCATTTTGTGGGCGTGGCAGGGGGCCGATTTTGCCCATCTTCGAACTCAACCTTCTTATGGATTCTCAATTTTTATTCAAGTTACAGCTTTCACGGACGGACGGACAGACGGACAGACGGACGGACGGACAGACAGACATCCGGCTTTCAACTCTACTTGTCGCCCTGATCACTTTGGTATATATAAACCTATATCTAATTCTTTTAGTTTTAGGACTTACAAACAACCGTTATGTAAACAAAACTATAATACTCTCTTTAGCAACTTTGTTGCGAGAGTATAAAAAGTGTAAGAGAAAACTTACCCCATCAACGGCAAAGCCGAATATCCGTAATGCCAATGTAGGTTGATTGTCCTGCTCCCCTACTAAACCCGTTCTCAATTCACGTCTAGAGAAAGTAATTAATTAAATACGGAGGTATAGTCTGATTTATTTAAATTAGTTTGTAGCTTTCTAAAACTGTTTCTGTTCCAAGCATTTATCTCTTTAACTCTTACTCTTACAGCAGCAAACGCTGTTACTACTAAAATTTTATGGTCAGTTGATGTAGGAGTATATTAAACCCATTATTGGGTATGAGGGTTGCCTTCTGAGTTCAATTTCATTCAAGACGTACAAATAAGAGGAAGAATTAACTGATGTTATATTGATTCTTTAATGCTGGCCGCAAAATCATTGTTCTAATGGCGGCCATATACAATGTGTCCATATGACTTTACATCGAGTGTATGTTAAATTTAAAAGAATTTTAGCTGGCTCAAACTAAAAAACTGTATAGAAAATAAATTACACTCATCCAGCGCCATCTGCTATTTCGATAACGAGCAGAATTAAAAAAAATTTTCAGATATATGAATCAAATATATATTATGCGTAATGTCGTTCCTTCGAATTTTTTTTAGTTCGATAGTATGGTACCGGGCGTAGGGTACAATAAATTCAATAGAATGTCGTTCGGTGCTAGTACATACATATCTATATAAACATAAACCCAAATAGTTACTTTATTACGTTGTATTTTTCCAAGTGAATGGCAATAGAAATGTTTGTCATGACATTATGCAAATAAAGGCAGTAAATAAATCAAGTAAAATCTAATTTTAAATGCCGCTTGAAATAATAAACAAAGGAGCACTGTTTTAATTACGCTTTGGTCCGTTATACTACCCTAAATATTGTATGTATACGGGTGTGCACAATGTTACTACAATTACGAACGGCATGCAAGACTTGAAAAAACAGCTATGCAGGTATGTTGTTTGAAGTCGAAATTTGAACTCACAAATGTCATACCCTCTCTAATGTCTTAATTATGCAAAATAGCTACTTCGAATGTCCTCAAAGGATTTGATTACGAATGCGGTTGACCACATTTAATTGCCAAATGAAGCGCAAACTGATAAAATACTGTGAAAGAAATGTCCTGCGCAAGGATTTTAAGTAACGCCAAGTCCCGCACGATTTCTTTGTAATAAAAATAACATTTCCATGTATACTTTTCTGTAGCGGCAGCAATAAAAAACGTCAAACTAAGCAACTGCGTAAAAAATATATAAACATTTTTCTTACTTAAGCCACATTAATTACGATAATGATGCTTGAAAGGTGAGACGAATTTCACACAAAATGAAAAGGACACATACAAAGAAATACAGCGGCAGAGTTGAGTCAATTGAAATGAGACTAACTGAGCGCAGCAATGTTACGGGGTTAATAAAGCAGTCAAAGTCTGCTAAAACTGGCTTTGCTGCCTGTAGAGTCAACGGTATTCCGCGCATGCGCAGCGATAGCGGACCACACATACACGTCGTGACCGAAGTGGGAAAACTGGCAGAAAGGTGAGTAAATGCGCGTTGTCCTGTGTCGGAATCTGTTGCGGTTGAAAACATGAGCTGGTTGCGTAATAAATGTCAACTTCCTGCTCAGCATTTGTCATGGATACTACCGTTTCTATAAAAGAAAACGTTATAAAACAATACAAAGTGGTTGATTGTCAATTCAGTGACTGCTGTAGCAATTTCAGTGTTGCCTTGATGACTTCATTTGCGTTCACATGATTAGGCTCTAGGCGGCAGAAAGGTAAAACCATCACAGCTATAAGGTCGTCTCGTTAATTACTCCCTGTAGGGTATGCGTATGTAACGCTTTAATCCTTTCAAGAAGCTTAGCTGCCGCAAAAAATTAAAGACAGCTGTGGCTTTGCAAATTTTTGAATTGAGAATGAGAGAAATGTTTTGAGATTTACTGTTTTAAACTGAAGTCAAGTTCATTGAAAACTAGAAGGATGCCAGAAACAAAGTAAATTAAGCTTATATAGAACTTATATAGATTAGGAAATATTATTTGCTATAAAAAAGATCCGAGGTCAAAACCGCTATCATTAACACGCCTTGAGATATTCAGCTTTTTAAGTAAGGCTGTATGATTTTCATAGATTTTTTAATACAAACCATCTATAAAAATTCTATGTAGCCTTACATAAAAAGCCAAATATCTCGAGAAGTATTAATGATAGCGATTTTGGCCATCGACCCTTTTTTATAGCAAATAAAATTTTCTACAAATTTGTCGTGTACATTTTTTCTATAGCTCCTGTCATTTACGAGATATTTACAAAAAAATGCGAAATTCTTGGAAATTCGGGCCCCCTACTACCTCGCCGATGTGAGTTATGATTTTGTGGCACTGGACACTCTTTTAGAGTGAACAATACTGAGAAATATGCGTCTAACGGCAAAGAGATGCCGTTAAATTACCTCTGATCTGTAGGAATTGAATGATAAAAAGTCACGATTGTAGCGTATTTTTTATAAAAAATTTTTACAAGCCTTGGTCCAGTTCTCAATGTTAATATAATAGTAAGGGCTAAAATTTTCAGAGAATTTTTTTTTACAGTATTTCCAAAGAAATTTCGTGACGGGACTGAAGTATTATACATTAATAGTACAAAAAAAAAAAAAAAAAAAAAAAAAAAAAAAAWAAAAAAAAAAAACCCTAATATACATACATACTATTTACCTTACTTATATATATATCTATATACTGAACGCACATCATATCATTCACAAACATTTGGGTATGAGAAAAGAATATGCAAATTGTTTGCGCCCGAGCTCATTTCTGACCGAAAACAACGACGAGTTCATGATTCGGAGAAGTGCTTGGAGATGTTCGAGCGTAATAAACCTGAGCCTTTGGATCGATATGTGACAATGGATGCAACATGACGTCACCATTTCACTTCGAAGTCCGGTGGACAGTTGTCCGAGTGGACTGCACACAATGAACCCTTTCCAAAGCGTGTATTTTGCACATAAAATATTTTTTAATTAATAACTTTCAAGGAACGTTTGAGCTACGAAATCGCCGAAAAACGTCCGCATTTTTAGGAAAAGAAAATGGTTTTTGACCTAGACAATGCACCGTATCACAAGTCTGTGAAAACAACGACAATACTCGATGAATTTGGCTTCGAATTGCTTCCATATTTAATGAATGCTCTAGATCTGACTCACAGCTTTATATCCTTTCCACAGATGTCTAAAGAATGGGCGCTGGGTGGGAATTTTCGTCCATGAAGAGGTGATTGCTGAAACTGTTGACTGTTTTAAAGCAAATGACAAAAATAGTATCTAATTGTTGGAGGGTTACTCTAATTACCCAAAAGTAGAACAATATTGAATAAAAGAAAGAATTTTGCTAACAAAATTGGTTTGCAGTGGACTTTTCAACTGGCCTGCTTTGTGGTTTATTTTGTACGCCGTCCCGCTGACAACTGAGCTATCTCAATTACTTCAAAAAAATTTCTTTTATTTACCTGATTCACTTGATTTTGTTCTCCAGCCCTTTCAAGCAGAGGCTTGTTAATTTTTAAAACAGAAAAGACCAAAAACATATGCTATAATAGTTTTGAAAATACTAACTATATTATAATTGAAATTTTTTTGATAGAAATTTTTATTCTACAATAGAACTTCACATACATCTTATGAGGTATATCGTGGAGTGCGTAAAAATTTTTTTCGGAATTTTTCGACGACAACTGTCGGAGAAGTGCGTTTTTTCACTGGCGTACACGATTTCTCAATTTATTTTTAAAAAGTACGTGAATGGTTATCGTCCCTACTAGAACCATGAAAAAACTAACACAAATAAAAAAGTAATTAAAATTTTTTTTTTCCCATGTTTTTTTACATAAAATTTTGTCACAGCATTGCCAGTAAATTATAAAAGAAATAGGCGCGATAGCCAATCGTTTTGTGAACATTTAAAAAAATATTAAGCAAATCGGTTGAGTAGTTCGACAGGATTCATATCCGCCAATTTAAAAAAGTGTGTTTTGAGAAAAACGCTTTTAAAGTTGGAGGTACTGAAAAAGCATTCAAACGTTGAAAAAATTTCAGGCGGTATTATTATGTTTGGGCCTTTTTCGAAACCTTGCAACGGTAAAGTGGATTTTTGTATTAATTCTAAGGATATAAGGGTACAGAAATTGTAAAAAAAGAAATTTTTGAAAAAAGTTTACCCTACTGACCATTAAGCATCAATGACAAAAAGTTATACATAGTCTGCACTTGATTAACACGAAATTTACATTAAGGTCTATATCACAATGTATATGCGGGCGAAACTTGAGACACGCTTTATTCATCCCTGTCTCAAGAATTTATCAGCATTCACGTAATTTATTTTTATTCGGCTGAG
>NW_017535296.1:541807-589425 GCF_001853355.1 Bactrocera latifrons
ATTTATTTATTTAAAAGAGAAATAATTATAAATAATCGTTCCACTTATAGATGTAAAGCACTAGCTGCCAGGGCCTTCAGCTTATGTTATAAAATCTTAGTCTATTATATTCACATTTGAGATCGATTTGTAGAACGTAAATTTAGATACAATAAAAAAGATAAATTTCAAAGCAAAAGTAAATGTGTGCATGCATGTAACTAAACTAAATATTTAATTTGCAAAGCGAAATAGATTTAGATATGATTTCTATGTTACTGTCATCAGTGCGTTCTTGATATAAAGAAGGTTTTTTGTTAGAAAAAACATTAGCTCTGATTCGTTGAATTGCCGGGCAGGTATCGAGGAGGTGTATAACTGTGAGATCATTTGATCCGCAGAACACGCAATTTGGTTTATTTACGCCATTTAGGATGTGAGCATGTGTAGCAGTTGTGTGTCCTATTCGAAGTCTTATAAATGTCCTTATATTTTGGATTTATTAGTATACTTTATTTGAAATGCATATGTATTAGGCACCCATTACAATCACACTTTGTTAGATTAATGAATACTTGGAAACTGAAATTCCGCTAATCCTTATATAATTAAATATATTATTTCATGTTTGCAAAATTAATTATTGCCATGCGATAAAACAAAAGTCATTGAAATTTGAGAACAAATATACGCCAGAATAAATATTACTTAAAAATCATACTGGTGTAATAACTGATATATGCTTGTTGAATTTCATAAGTACTTGATAGCTCCATTAAAATCTTAAAGTGCAGAGTAAGTAACGCAAAAAAATTAAACCGAAAGTATTAACAAATTCGAACGCATTGAAACTACCAAATGCAAGCATTTTCGGCTACCCTTCAGTGAACACAAACTTTTAGCAGAACTAAAACATCGAAGCACAACCTTTTTGAGCGCAAATATTTGCACAATTTAAGTCAAACATGAGACTGGTATATATTTATTAGTTTGACTGATAAGTAAACCAGTAATACAAATTCATCAGCTATGCCAACACTAAATCATCAAAAACAAAGCATTTACACAATCCACTGTCTAGTTCATGAGAGGAGTAGCGAGTTCGTGCCTTAAGTCTTTCATATGCCAAAGCGGCTGCTGTGATGTACACTGCGCTCAGCTGATGCTGTGTATAAACGGCGACTTTGGGTTGTTTGTTGATTTTAATTGAATTTCCTTGAAAAGCACACCAAGAGAATGATCGCTGCCTAATACATATGCATATAAATACATATGTGTGAATTTGGTTGCGTATGCTCACGCACCGCCACAACCGCTAGCAAACGTGTCTAAAGCGCCAAAAGTCACAAAGTGTAAACGCGTATTTACACGCAAACATATGTAAGCGCATATTTACACAGAAATGTTAATGCCAAGCTTTAGTTTTAACTGTGCTGCTTAAGTAAGTAAATAAACAAAATAAAAAATAAGTAAATAAAATGTTAAAGAAAAATTTGAAAATAAACTTTTGCATGTTGCTTTATTGTCTTACAAATAATAAGCAAATGTTAATTTGTTGCTTTCATGGGATTTTGATTTCTCGCACTCGCACACCTGTTGCCCCAAACAGCAACCAACAACACGACAAACATACACCCTTGTTGTTGCTGTCGTGAAAAAAGGCAGGCGTGTAGCTTTTTCGGGCTGCAACTCCCCGCGAGCTGCTGAAAATCAATAAAGCTGTTGCAACTATTTGTTCTGTTGTTTCACCTTTCTCGATACAAGTGTAATTAGAAATTGGGTGCGGCTTTCAAATGGCTCCACCGTCCGCTGGGTAAACTAACTTTTGTTTGCTTTTCCATTCTGTTTCCATTATTTGTACGCTTTTTGTTCACATTGTCTTAGAAATTACAGACCACATCAATGCTAATTGTTGCTTGAGTGCGGCGTGTGAATTAAAAGCGTGCAACTGCCCGCAGTGTGCACTTCACACTGGTGACCAGCTGGCTGGTTGTTGCTGTATTCAATTTAGTCTGTGTGTTATTTAAGAAAATGCTTGACTGCAATTTTTTAATGAATTATTTTCGTTGTGTTGCCTATTTATTTTCTTACATGGAATTTTATCAATGAAATTTAACATACTTTGATTTCTTTTTTAGATAAATAAAACAATTAAATGCTGCTAAGTGAATAAATCTTTATGACGCTGTGTTTTTTGGGCAAATGTTTTCCGTATTCTATGGACTTTTATGTTAAAAATGAATTTGTCGCATTTATGAATGGAATTTTTTTGAGATTAGTTCTCAACTGGTTTCAGCAATAAGAGCGGAGAGCAACTTTTAAATCTTATGAGATGACCTAAGTAGACATTTTTAGGGCACAGCACATAATTTAGACTCTCATCAAAGCTTGAACTAAATAGTAAATGTACGAGAAGCTGCCAGCTAGTGGTAATCTTAATAGTTATCTTTAATTTTTTTTATAAACACTCGTTGCGACTTCTTTGCAATTTCTAGAAATGTAAATAGTTTCATCAAGGCATGCAGCCATCTATAAATTAAACATTGATGTTATAAATATTTACAAAATAAAATAAGCTCCTTAGTTAAACCTAAACTGAGATAGACATAGCTTGCGCCGCACTATTCGCTCAATATTCGAGTAAGTACTCACACAGTCCTTTCATTTAGTCAAAATTATTTGAAACGAATAGTTTAAAATTCTAGAATTATTTTCAGATTAACAGACTTGAAAATGGAAGAATACTTGCTTATTGTTATAGAACACTGCACGCGCTTCATTCTTTGTAATGCTTTAAGTGTAGTGTTAGTATCATAAGTGGTCCACATAGTTACTATGTGCTCATGAATGAGTTTTAAATTCCACTTCCAACATGGAAAATTGACTGCATCATTTTTCAAAAAGCACATCTTTAAAGAGTATAGTTAGGTTTAATTTAACTATGACTTTACTATGCCTCTCATATGATAACCAGTCGCCCCACATAGCAAAATCGTGTAAGGAATCAAACGACGATTGTTAAAGAAATCTTATTAAAAGACACGACGAATTAAAAGACGGCACAACCAACCTAACTACTTTTAATACTTCCCGCGAAAGACACCTTAACAAAAAGAAGCGACTATTTAAAGGATCGTCTCAGTGTGAAATCTTCGAGAAATGATTTTTTTTTTTTTATATAGAGTATTATAGTTTTTTTTTATTTGTTTGGGTGCATTGTCGGATAGTATATACTGCGATAGACATTTTCTCAATATTTTGGTCGCTACAGCGTTTCTTGATGAAAAGAGAGTAGAGTGGGAAACGTAGCGACTCCAATTTTTAAAGGCGTTTCTCTCAGAATGCTGGTTTTCAAAGGCCTCCATTGCGTTTTTACGACTTTCGTACAGATTAACAATCTTTTTGGATTTTTTTTTTTAGATCAAAATTGCGGCATCGTGGACAACGTAGGACCTTTTTTTTACATGTCGTTTCAACAATTTATTTAACTACGAGGTGTGTTCAAAAAGTATCGCCAAATTTGTGTTTTTTCAAAAATTATTTATTTATTCATGAATATCTCTTTTGGCCCATGAGATATTATACACTTGTGCCAACGATGTTTCTAATCTTCGAAGCACCTCAAAAAATAATCTTTTTTTATCTTTTTCAGCTCCTCCTTCGATGCCGTCTTTATCTCGTCAAGAGAAGCGTAACGTCGTTCTTTCATGGCCCGCTTCAGTTTAGGGAACAAGAAAAAGTCACAGGGGGCCAGATCTGGAGAACACGGTAGCTGCGGCATCATTAGTGTGTTGTTTTTGGGCAAAAAGTCGCGCACAAGCAACGATGTGTGAGCAGTGGCGCTATCGTGGTGCAATAGCCAATTTTTGTCACAACTTCTCGGCCTTCTGAGCACATTTTGTACCACCGATAAACGTTGCTTCGGTCCACGGTAGCTTCTCCGTATGCCACAGTCAACATTCGGAATGCATCCGCGCACGTAATTTCGTTTTTCACACAAAATTTGATACAGGTTCTTTGAACCATTTTTTTGAATAGGTAAAAATCGAAGACGATCCAAAACACGTGCAAGCAAAGCAGCTGTCAACAATTAAATGAACATTGAAAATGACCGAACTTGTCGACATAAGTGAGAGACATGAGTACCAACAGAACGCCACAAAAAATTCAAAATTCGCGATACTTTTTGAACACACCTCGTATAAATCACCCAATAAATAAACGTAGACAGAGCGTCACACTGAGACTATCCCTTAAAATATAGTCGATACCTAATAAAATAAAATAAAATGTATAAGTACAATCATAAAATTCGTGGAAATACTTAGACCGTCGGTCTTAGTGAAGCATCGCTAACAGGCGTCCAAACAAGTATTGTCAGTTGCCGATATCAGGTTAGGTTTCATTTTACTAAGCAAAGAGGTCAATACAAATATATGGATGATTTATATATCAGTACTTTCACTGAGAGTTTCAGATGTTTCAATTGGATAAAACTGTTCCTTGGCATGGTTATAAGGATACGTCTACGCTGAGAGAGATACAAGCATTTGATATCTGCTGCAGCACTTTTCTTCCTTCTCGTGTTAGACGGAATAGGATCTGCAGATGACTCGTTTAAAGGTTTAGGACTATTAGAGTTATTTTGTTCAGTGTGAGTACTGTTGATACACTAGTAATTACTTGGAGTATAAGACTTCCTAGTAATGAACTCTCTTATGCTGAGCAGACTTGACTGATGACTGTGGTACATAGAAATGTTCAGGTTGGGAGAGCTCTATGTAAAATTGTTAGAGAACTGTTTATATAAAAAATATTAACCACACTTTGTTCTGGCTTGGCTAATCTCAATATATTTCTAGGAACTATCGCAAGCTTAATGTACTGACACTATCTATTTGTATAAATTGTCAAGTTCCCGATATAATATTAGAAAACTACCTTTAAATTGGAACTGATACTTTTGTTAATATTATATCAGTGGAAAAAAGTTTCCTGAAATAATTTTGAGTTAACAGTTATGGAACTACAAAGATCTCATATAGTCATAGGCAGTTCTAATCATTTCCTTACTACTCTATGGTGTTCCTGGTGAAGGACCAATGAAAAGTCTTATATGAAACGCACTATTCAATGGCTTTTTCAGTAAATTACCTATACACTAAGTATTAGAACTAAAATTATGAAGAGGCTCTACCATATCTTTTGATTTTGATGCTCAAAGTTTATTTCAATGAGAGTACCCTTCTGACAGAGTTGAGAAGGAAGCACAATACATTATCTTGTTATAAGGTATAATAAAAGTAAATCTATTATTTTTTCATTACAGTGAACTCTTTATTTAGCATAATTAGAATTATTCGATTTAGGTCATATAAATCATTTTGTTCGATAACTTAAGCTATAAAAGTCTTTATGGTCCTCAATCCTCATCCTCAATATCCTCAATCAAGCTTTTTTACTTACCTTTTCAAATAACAACTCTTAGTTGCATATAGTTTGTAATCACTCTCGTAACGTAGAACAGACAGTTGTGGTTGTTGTGGCACTATCAATGTGTGTCGTCAGGCGTTGACCTGCTAGAATACAATTTTTTCCAATTGACCAAAGCTGGACGCTTATGGATTTAAGAGGTCGAAGTAGGATACAGCAACTAGTAGACCGTGAGTTTGAGAATGGAGCTTTTATGAATTTATTTGTACCAGATTTTATGATTTAAAAAATATATATGAAAAATAAATGTAAACATTGTAAATTATTTGAATTTACTACAATTTATGAGCTGAAGCGCTCAGAGGGCACAAATGAATTTTTAAATGAAAACAGTGCTACTCAAAAAGCAGAAGTTAAGCAACAAATAATTTTATTTGCTTCAAAGTCAGCGAAGAAGCAGTTTTTATACCCTGTACAGGGTATATCAAGTTTGTCACGAAGTTTGTATATATATCGTATAAATTGCTGATGTCGAGCTGAGTCGATTTAGCCAAGTCTGTATATGAACAAGTCCCTCAGTTTCTAAGATATCGTTTTGAAATTTCGCTAACGTCATTTTGTGTTCATGAAGCTGTTCATTTGTCAGAACTGCCGATATCGGACCATTACAACATATAGCTGCCATACAAACTGAACGATCGGAATCAAGTTCTTGTATGGAAAGCTTTCACATTTGGCAAGATATATTCACGAAATTTGGTATTGATAATTTCCTAAGTCAACAATGTAATCTCCGAAGAAATTGTTTAGATCGGTTAACTATAGCATATAGCTGCCATACAAACTGAACGCATAGTTACCAAAAGAAATGCATCTGTGAAGGGTATTTAGCTTCGGTGCAAACGAAGTTAACGTTTTTTCTTGTTAGGTATTAAGAATAGTATGAATATAAAAAATGAACCATATTCCGAGTTGGACCGGCGACAGTTCATAAGAGATGATTCCTAGCTAAACCATCTAACACCTTCTTGAACTTAATCATGGCATAACCACCATTTCATCAGCTGTTTATGGAATTTTTATGCATATAAGAAGTGTTTAATGTTATCATCGTAGCTTATTTGAATATATCTTAAATTCTGAACTGAGGTGATCGAAGGATACAATTATTTTTATATGCGTACAGTGATACTCAAAAAAGCAGAAGAAGCACGAAGGATATATAAATTTATTTGTTTCTTAGGCATCGCCAAATGGTCTGGCTGGAAAGACAAAGTCGTATAGCCAATTGTTCATACAAGTATATTTACTTTTACATATAAGTATGTCGATGTATACCTTTTGGACTCCCAATAGTTTTGAGAAGAATGTTATTGACTTTCCTTCATTTTCTCACATAATTTTTCCTCAAATAAAAGAAAGTTGAACTTGATTGCGATTCACGTACAATTCATTAGAGATATTCTTACCTTCTAACGGAAGTGGAACATAACGAGCTCAGTCGTCCTTAGTTAAGTTGTCAATGGAAAGGAAGAAGGTTTGCGCATTAGGAATTCCGCATGCAACAACACGAACTGGCTGCTTATCCGAATCGAAAGCAAACAAAGCGTTTAAATTGAAATTAATGTAGTTTATTTTTATTAAAAGCAGATAAGCAATGAGTAAATCATGCTCACTGGCAAAACATGAGTTCTCTGTGCGGTTTTGAATTTATGATTAAGCGCATAAATGAAGTTGACTATACACGCTGTTAGCTAACAAGCGATTACAATCTGCTGTTGAAGGCACGCACAAACAACAATAACAACATATGTGTTCTTTTGTGACCTTTCCAAGCTGACAGATAACTATTTTATGCCTCAACACGCCTTTGTGTGCATGTGCTTATGTGTATGTATGTATGTGCGTGTGTGTAGCGAAAAGGATAAATATTTCTAAAACAAGCTGCCAACAAATAATGCGTAACAATTGATTTAAGGCATTGATTTGTGGCAAAATATTGCATGTTGTGTTGTGTGGCAGCAACTACTGTTACTAATGAAATATCAGCCACAATTATTGATTTCAGCTTCCTGGTACATAGTTTCCGCTGGTTCCTGGTAGCTGCCTAAACTGCTTGAACATGTGTGTGGTTTCTAGTTGAACGCTGATAAAATCTGTAAAGAGAAAATGTGCACAGACACAAATTGTGGCATTGTCGTTTGAGTTTTTCTTTCTCTATTTTATGTGTGATTTTGTGGTTTTTACTTTTTGCGCCAGCCTCCGTGTGTTGCTCAATACTCTCTAGTGCTGTTGTGTGGCGTTTTTCCACTTAATTTCTTCTCACTAACACAATGGCTGCAATTGATTGTGTAATGGGCGTTTGTCAACGAAATTGTGCGATGGTGTTTGCTGATAAGCGAAGGCGAATTTTTGTGCAACGTTGGTGGCAGCTGTGTTGCTTGAGGGATATTGTGTGGACTTGAGATAAGAATATGTTTCATAAGTTCGATTTGACTGCTTTAATTTGATGATAAAGCTATTGTTATTAAAAATGCAATTTTAGAGATAGTTATTTTTAAAAAGTTGATATCGATGTATTATAGTAGCACCGATTGAAGAATTGATTATAAGTTAATGTTAGTTAAATTAATTACTACATAGGAACTTTAAAGCTAAAATATTGTACAGAACTTTTCGTATAATAAGTTTTCTAAAAGCTCAGCTGACTTGGTACAAATATAATAAATATTAAAATAATATAAAAAATAAAATTTTTGAACACTATTTGCTGTCTCTTATACACATCTAGATGTGTATAAGAGACAGCTCCATAAGAAGGTTAAGCTCGAAGATGGGCAAAATCGGCCCACTGCCACGCCCACAAAATGGCGGAAACCGAAAACCTATAAAATGTCATAACTAAGCCRTAAATAAAGATATTAAAATGAAATTTGGCGCAAAGGATCGCATTTTTATAAAAGTGGGCGTGGCCTCGGCCCCTACAAACTTTTTTGTACATATCTCGAAAACTACTATAGCTGTGTCAACCAAACTGTATAGAGTCGTTTCTTTTAGGCATTTCCATATACAGTTCAAAAATGGAAGAAATCGGACAATAACCACGCCCACCTCCCATACAAAGGTTATGTTGAAAATCACTAAAAGTGCGTTAACCGACTAACATAAAACGTCAGAAACACTAARTTTTACGGAAGAAATGTCAGAAGGAAGCTGCATCCAGGTTTTTTTTAAATTGAAAATGGCGTGGCGTCGCCCACTTATGGACCAAAAACCATATCTCAGGAAGTACTCAACCGATTTCAATGAAATTCGGTATATAATATTTTCTTAACACCCTGATGACATGTACAATATGGGTGAAATCGGTTCATAACCACGCCTGAAATCTCGATTATCACTTTATCATGCGAGAGTATAAAATGTTCGGTGACACCCGAACTTAGCCCTTCCTTACTTGTTAATTTTTTATTTTACAGAAATTTGTAGTTGGATTATCATACTTTTGTTTGTCACAAAAGCCGCATAATTTAAAATGCTTATGCTGATTTACTTCTCAGCTTATTTATAAAGGGTGATCCATTTCGATGTTCCCCAATTTTTTAATGAAAAAACACAGAAACTGCAAATACAATGGGGAATGTTTATTATCATTCGAAAGAACGTTACTTGGCATTTATTTTTTGAAGACCACCTGAGATGGTCCATACGCTGCGTCCAATTTTCGATGACTCGTTCGCGCATTTCAACTGATAACTGGCGAATGACACGCGTGATGTTTTGCTCCAAGGACTAAATCGAAGCAAAATTGTGCGCATACAATTTAGACTGTACATATCCCCACAAGAAAAATTATACTGATATGATAGCACACGACTTTAGTGGCCGTTCCAAAATGTGAAATAATCTGCTAACCGAAGTGTTCTCTCAATAAATCCATTGATTGCTGCGTTGTGTGTGAAGTGCCGCCGTCTTGTTGAAACCGAATATCGCCAAGGTCACGAGCTTCAATTTCAAGCATCAAATAATTAGTTAGTTTAGGTATGAACGAGAGCCTTTCAAATTCTTAATTTCACAGAACAATTACCATATAGCATTTTGGTCTTGGTCTTTAAAACTGGAGCTCTTCCCAATTATACGTATGCTGTCTCTGCTATTGTATCTGTCCATATTTTACCTTTCTTCTTGGCAAAAAGTAAGCCAAGCGGCGAAAATTTGGAACTCGTTTATTGCCACTATTACTTAGCTGCAATGCTTCGCAAAAACAACAATTATAGTCTAGTTACAAGTATTAATCACCACTACTAAAGAAATGACTTTAACAGATGGGATTTCTAATTTCAGTTCTCAAGTGTAGATATTATATCTTCAATACCATTAAGTTTGTACTCAGCGAGCATTATCTGGAGGTCTTAAGACAAGAAAGCCTCGCTTTGAGCAAATATTGTATATGTTTTCTTTTCAAAAAGAGTGCTCCGTTTTAGGCTCGACCATCAAATGTTTTATAACGCTATTTATCTGTTTTCAGAAAGTCGATGAAAATTATTAATACGAATACCAAAGTATAGCCGCTTCCGGGGGAGCAAATTATTTCTTACCAATACCAAAGTATAGCTGCTTCCGGCGGAGCATAGAGATGCTTGCGACCACGCTAACATATCTATTATGAGTGGTTGTTTTACAGTCGCTTGAAATAATGTGCAAGATGAAATGTGATTTATTGAATTTCAGTGCCGCGTGAACGATTTATATGTGATCCGACCTAAATTTGTAATTTAAGAGCTTAGTTTTATTGAAAGAGGTAAGAGGGTTATTTAACTCAAACAATAACTTTGGATATAATTTGCACTTTTCTTAAGGGAAAAATATGCTGTAAGACTACGTATATATGAAAATACAAAAAAAAAAAAAAAAAAATACAAGATATCGTTAACAAATAGCAAATATCTTCCGAGTTATTATTGAAACTTGCTCGAAAGTCAGGTGACAACAAATATACATACTTGTATGTGCTTTTATAGTTATAAATAGCAGTTGAAATTATTGATTTTATGCAGACGCGCAAAATTGTATTTTATTAAAATAAACGTAATGTCTATCTACCTCAAATATGTTACAACAACACTAAATATGTATATTCGCATTTTTATTCGCTAAAAAATATTTGCTTTCGTTCAATACTGAACATCTCCATGACCATACGCTAAATAGTTTCATACTGCACCTTAAGTAAATTGATATCAAATATCATGAAGAATTATATTTTTTTTAGTGAGATAAAAAATTTTCAAGCGAAGTGCCACACAATTTGTATGTCCAAAAATGCACCACTATCATTTATTATGCGAAATGCGAAATCGAAATGTAGAGAACGAAAATAAGCGCTTCGCTGTTTTAGTGTCATAAAAAAAATCGAAGGAGTTTAAAAATAAAATAAAATAAAATAAAATCAGCTAAAATTAAATGAAAAGGGAAATGCAGTAATTTGTCAAATACAATTTGAAAGGGCGTGGCCACAATGAAAAGCAAAAGGTTGTGAGCTATATACTTTCTTATAAGTTTTGTAGCGGCTACAGTGAGTAATGTATATGAAGCGCTGAGAGACACATATAAGTTGCACATTCCCCGTTTTTGAGTTTTTGAACTTTCAAAGGACTCAAAGTAAATATTATTTTACGATAGCATATCATCCTAAATATACCATATTAGGATTAAGCTTAGAACTGCTTTGAAACACTTAGTTTATTGAAGCCCTTTTTGATAATAATACTGGATATTGAGTCTTCATTTTTGTCCTTATTACAGCTTCTTTCGCAGATTAACTACCGTCTGCTCAAAGAGCTAAGTCCGCAGAATAAACTACTATTGTTGTTTAGAGCCTTGATTAATATGCGCAATCAAACAATAGAATCTCTCAATTATCCAATTTGTTAACTTATGAGTGCCTTCTCCACCAACTAATACCTGAACTGAAAAGCTGTCTGCAAGAATAATGGTTTTAAGGTGAAAAATCAACGATTCAAAGGTGCTGCACTTCGTACTTCAGAAACAGTTTTTATTGGATGTGACTAGAGAATTTATTTATAATTCGTTATAATGAGATACCGAGGAATAATATTTCCTTTTTGAATTCATAAAAGAGGCCACACGCTTGTCATATAATTTAGCGCTGTTTCGAAATTTATTGAGGAATTATTTTTGAAAGTAACGAGTAGTGCTGACATCAGTATACAGTAGAGAATCTGTATATAAAGAGTGCGCAAAGAAGTCAATACATTGTTTGGGTCTACTGCGATATTAGAGCATTTCTTTTCAAAATTCGAACATTTTATTTAAGAAAATCATGTATTTATGCAATATAATAGTATTACCGAAAAATATTGCCTATACAAAAATAGAAAAATATCTTTTTGGTAATTCCATCCCAATAGAACTGCAACGGCTTTAACATCACTGAATGAATCATGCTATATTTGCCCCTATGCTGTTCTCTGTTCTTAACCGTATTCCAGTGAAGGCGTTCTGCATCGAGCGAAAGAGAGTGGTGATCAAAAAGGACAAGGTTTGGGTCATAATCATTGTTTTTCACCGGTCTTAAACATGAGGCCGAGCGTTTTTGGGATGGAAAATTGTTGCACCGTGTCTTATCTGCTCATTCATTTTTCATCAATCAAAGTTCAATTTTTCGTTTCCAATCACAAGCGGATATGCAGGATTTTGGTAGCACTTCTGATGTGAAAAGTCTTTAAACTTCTTTGAGTACTAAGTTTTTTTACTCCTGAATTTATTCTGCTGCTTTCGAAATGAGAGCTTGAGTGGCACCCAAAAACTCTGACAACTTTCTTGTGATTAAATAAAACTCATAGAGTAATGCTTCCAGTTTCTTATATTCAAACTTTTATGCCGTGCGCTTTTAAGCCAAAGTAACAGGTTTAAATCATCCAAAGAATTTTTGCACGTTTTGACGTACGATAAATCATATTCAAGATATACTTCCAACAAACAAAATGTCTCATTTCTATGTCTTTCTTCTACAATTTTGTATGTGATAAGTAATGACTAATTTAGAGAGATTTGAGTAAAAGAATTTATTATTGGGAGCCTTAATGGAGCCAACTTTACTATTGGGAGCCTTTAGGAACTAGTATATCATAGCTTGTTCGTTTGGCCACTCAGTGGTTTTCAGAAAGTCAAAATCCTACAGGTAATGAAAGTTTTTTTCTTTCTAAAACTATAGGATTTTTTTTACAAAAAAAAGTAAGATTCTTCGTTGTAAAACCACAAAAACAGTCTTTAAAAATCTTTAAGTGTGTTTTAGTGTTTGCTAGAATTTTTCACATGTTTTCTTGTGTTCAACGTCTACTGTCTCTCGAGCATCGCCAATTGTGTACGACAATAATTTAAGCCACAAAACAATGGTACTCGTACAAAATGAAACACACACCTTGTTTGCTCTTGATTTTATCAACAATAAAAAGTTGGACTCGAGTGTCAGTGTCACCGGTCACAGCGGGCGGTAGCCAGGCGACAGACAGTCCAAGTAGCCTGCTAACCAGACGACAACCAATGCAACAATAACGAGTGTATAAAAAGCAATCAAAACACTTTTATTATAAAAGACAAAATGCAATGATGAAAGCAAAAAGTGGGAGAAAACAATAAAAGCAGTAAAAACGAAAACAAACAAAAATTGCTACAAATATAGAGAGGCACCGAAATTAAAGGCGCAACCATAACATTTTGGCCACAAGCAAAAGCATGCAAAAACAAATGCAACAGCAGAAAGAATTTAAAGCAAATAAAAGTACACGAAGGTACGACTGGATGCGACTCGAGAGCACTGCATGTGGGTGTGTATGTGTGCATATGTGTGAGCCACATCGGCCACTCAGTCGCTGGAATGCCATGAAAATTGAGATCCATAATGAAATCACCCACAAATTGCGTGCATAATTTATAACAGTCAACGCAAAAGTGCGATTTTTAAGAAATTTCAAGTCAACAAAACAAAACAACAACAATGCGAACACCGAAATAAAAACGAGGTGTTCATAAATTTTGCTTAAGTACGCGGATAAAGGTTAAGTATATTGTGGGCAGCGCGCTGCGCCGTCATCAAAGTGGCGGTGAGTGTGTGCGTGAAAGGTTTTTGTGGAATTTCGCTTGGCCGCCGAAAGCCGTGTAGTACTTGGCCACTCCAAATGCATTATTTATCTGGATCATCGGGGTCGTATGTGGTCACATTTGTCGCGCGCCACAATTGCGAATACGCAGAACATTTATCAAACGGCGAATTGGTCATGCGATGATACACGCAGCAGATGACTTTTGAGAGAAAGGTTAGTTGTTTGACAAAAAAAAAACAAAAAAAAAAAAAAATAATAATAATAATAATAAATTTTAATAAAAACCATTTTTATGCATTTTTGGGCAAAATATTTCTATATGTTTTTTCTGCACAAAAATTATTCTTTTTAAGAAGCAAAAAGCTTTTGAAAAACATTCGAATAGCTGATATCGATCAGAAAGAATTAAGACACCTCTACTAGTTTATAGGTTTAAGATTTTAAGGCAGTTTTTGTATAATAGAAGGTGCGTTCCAAAGTAAACAAGAATCTAGCGCTCCCTAGTGGTGCCGTCTACTTATATCGACGAGTGCGTTAGAAACTGCTGTCTTTATCTATTCTCCAATGAGAATTTCAAGACATTTCATTGATTGTAAGTGAAGCTATTGCGTTTTAAGTGTCAGTATGTTTGTGTTATCGGTGCGAAAATGGGCTTCGAACAAACAGCTTGGTAAAACTTTTACCGAAACGTTTCAATTGATGAAACAAGTTTATGCATGAGCGGTTTCAACGTTTTCAAAGTGGTAATGATGATCAGCATGAGGTCAAGGAGGTCAAATCATTTTGAACATTAACCCCTTCCCGTATGCACCTGATATGGCACCGTGCGACTTCTTCCTTTTCAGGAAAATGCATTTGCCCATGAAAGGCAAGCGTTACGCAGACGTAGAGGCCATTCAAAAGGCTTGCACCGGCATATTGGCGGCCATACCGGCCAACAAGCTGAAACAGTCGTACGACATGGTCTTGGACCGTGCAGAAAGCTGTATTGAAGCAGAAGGAGACTATTTCGAAATAAAATAAATTGATTTTGCCGAAAAAGGCATTTATTCTATTTTTGAAACGCATGTTATGCTATGTTATGTTATTATTCCATAAAGTCGGGTATGGTGACTTTAAATATATATTTTTTTTAATTATCAGCATTTTAGAAGTCATCTTTTAAGGGCGAGCCTGCTTTAGAAGCTTAAAAATCGATTGTTTGAAGATTTTTTTGAAAGGGAAGGAAATAGTTGATTAAAGCAAAATTTCTAGGGTTTATGTATTTAAGCATCATTTGCAAATTTTTTTGATACGAAATCTTTGATATTCTGCCTTTCGGAAGCAAAGCAAAGCACATTTGTCGTACGGCGGGCAGGATGTAGGTAGCAATTTCTATCGAAAAGAAAAATTCAAAAAGATTTATATTTGTTAATAATTTATCTTAAATTTATATAAAAAAATTCGCAAAAAATTGTAAAATTGAAAAAAATTTAAAATTTGAAAAAAGTGGTTTTTGACCAAACAAATTTGACTTTATGTTCTTTAAAAATATATATACACTTGACTTTTCTTGGCTTTTTTTTTGGTTTAAATTAAAGATAATTAACTAATTTCATTTCTGAGAGACTTATTAAACTGACAAATCACCTCTCATCTGACAAAATTTCATAAACCAGTGGAACTTTATATATGATGTTAAGTTAGTTAAGTAAGTTTCTAGAACAAAAGAGGAGAATATAGCTGCGCTTTATTGGATTCAATGTTCTCATAAATATTTCTAAAACACATTGTTAATTTAAAACGGACCTAGGACGAGTTCACTCGAAATGCCAGCGATTCAGTTTCGTATCGAGCTATTGGCATACGTTGTGTTATACTGCGATGTGCGTTCACTAGGGTTCAGAGATAATAATGATATTGCCACCTGTATGATATGCAAAGATATTCTAATATTGAGTCATTTGCTGTGTTCCATATAATTAAGCATTGATAGCCTTGACGTTACTGCTTAATCCCGCTATCAACAACAGCGAATTTACTTCTGGCTAAGAGTAATTTGTAAAGTTAATAAGAAAATACGTCTTCGAGCTATTAATAGAATGGGAAAGGGTCGTAGCTGGTAAGACTTCTGGGCTTTAAATTTCACAGACTGACGTTCACAACTTCTTAATAACGGTTCCATTGATAGCTTCAAAATTAATTGGAACATTCGTCACACATTTGGCTATCGTTTGAAGTAGGATTTTTCAAAAATAGTTTACCTTTTTTATAAAAAAGTAGTCGAATGTTTAAAAGCATTACTGTAAACATTTCAAAACATATCTTTACAAAAACTTCCGTCTCACGGAATGACCATTTTTAGTATCAAGCTGAAACCTGCGGTATTTCCCTCTTTGAAACAAGCAGCAGCTTAGCTAGTGGGGGCATAATTAAGTGTCTAAACGAAAATATATTTGGCGACGATTAAAATCTAATGACATAAGACTCATAGAGTAACCTTGCTTACAATGAAGATATTTGTACTATAAATTAACTTAAAGCGAATAAGGAAAGGCTGCCTAATTTCCAAAATATTGAATATATAAAGTTCATTCTTGAAAAATAAATATCAAGCAGTTAAATATTAGACACCTAAAGACACATTTTTGTAATAAAATAAATATAATTATTGATGGGAAAATTTCCAATTGTCGGCTTTTCACTAGGTCAAAACATTGTACACTTGTTATTGAGATAAAAAGGTCTAAGTGTTCAAAAAACGTCCATATCCAATCTTCGAAGGTAGTTTTAAAGCCGAATATTAAATATTAAAGATATTTATAAAATATTTTAAATTTCCTTCCAAATAAAAAAATGTAAAATTTTTCGAAAGAACAATTCCAGTAGCCAATCCGCAGGGTCCACAGCTAAAATACCAACAAAAACAAAAANCCTTCCAAATAAAAAAATGTAAAATTTTTCGAAAGAACAATTCCAGTAGCCAATCCGCAGGGTCCACAGCTAAAATACCAACAAAAACAAAAAAAAAAAAAAATAAAAAAAATACAAAAAAACAAATTAAGAGCAGACTCCTCGAATTTTGAACTTAATAAATATTTCCGTTGTGACACAACAACTATTCCAGTAACAAGAAATAAAAATTGAGCAGCAATATAAACAAGCAATTCGCAGAACAATGAACATAAAGGTGACAACAAAAGAACAATGATAACAGAAATTCGTACAAAATGCCACAGCATGACAACGTGAGCAATCCAGCACACACACACATTCACCACCAAACACACAACACATTTATGAGCACATGAGTACATGAGTAAGCATGCGCAGACTGAGGAGCAATAAGATGACGTTTATAAGGCAGCCAGGAGTCAGACGGCGCAGCAGCAGCGAATGAGATAGGAAAGTGCGTGTGGCAGCCACAGCATGGCAGACAAAGGCAACGCAATAAAATTTATCAAAAAGCTGTAAAAATGTCGCACAAATGCGCACATACACACACAGGAACAACAATGCAAACACAGATTCAATGATGCTGGCGATATGGGAAAGAGCAGCGAAAGGGAACAGCAAAGTGTGTGCCACAAGGAAACTTAGAACTCGGCGCTGCACCAATTTTATTTATTTGGGCTAACGACTGCAGTCAAAAACATTTCGCAGTTATTTATGAAGGTACACCCGGCTCAATGAGCCAGGGTGCGGTGCGCAATTGGCAGCGCGAACAAAATATGTATTTGGCTGTGTGAAGCGCTCCAGTAGCGCATATACGTGTGTATGTACCAAGTGCTGTGCGAATTTGTAACAAAGGTAGCCACCAAAATTTGTGGCATAAATTTGAAATTTTTCACTGCGATTTGTTGGACCACAAAAAAGAAAGTATACCATCCCGATTGATTGTGATTGAGGTCAATTGTTTGTACATCAAGTTGTTAAGTGGGTGGGCAAATGTGACAATTAATGTCACATAATTTGTAGCGGAGCAAATACGGTTGCTGAGAAGTGAGAGCACAATGCAGTTAGCTCTGAGTGAAGGTTAATGATGTGGTTTCTATAATTATTAGACCCTTTTGGTTGAATGCAAAACGTTTGATAGCAATGATTGAGGATTTTAATATTTGAATTGATATGCGATTATGAAAGAGAAAACTTTTTGGTGGCATTAACATTTTTCTCAAGATTTTCAGGTAAAAATTCAAAAATCAAAGAGTCTAAAAATTTATAAATTTTCAGCATGAAAATTAATAAAAAATCAGAATTCTAGCAATAAATTCTCAAAACTCAAAAACTTTGAACTTCTTGCTCAAAATGCAAATTTCGAAATCGCAAGTAAAATTATTCAAATTTTCAAAGACTCAAAATTTAAAGTCTATAACTCGAAATTCAAAATGAAAACACCAAAAACCCAACATTTAAAACTGGTAATTCATACCACACAATTCAAAACTTCAAAACTAATAATTGCTAAACTTTCAAAATTCAATATTAACATTTTTAAATCACAATCTTTTAAATCTATTGGCTTGAAACTAATTTGAAAACCTTAAATTTAAAATTAAAAATTCAGAATTGAAATATCAAAGCTCAAAACACAGAACTCAAAACTACAAACCCAACATTTTAATAACTAAACATTTGAATATTGAAGTTGAAAACTAGTAATTTCTAAATTTTCAAAATTTAACAATAAAATTTTTAACGATCCAAATTTAAAATCTATTGGCGTAAGTTAAAATTCAAAATTCAAATGTACAATTCAAACTTCAACGTTCAATATTCAATATTCAAAATTTGAAATAACAAAAACAAAACAACAAATTAAATAATTCAAAATTCATAGTTCAAAACTAATAAATTCTACAATTTGAAAATTTAATATTAAAATTTTTGAAGCTTTAAATTTAAAATTTTTTACCTTAAACTTAATAATCAAAACTCAAAATTCAATAAATTGAAATTCAAAAAAAAAATTTAATTTTCATATTTGGGTTTTTGGAACTCGAATTTCAAATTTAGATTTAAGTTCTGAATTTTTAATTCTGGATTTTATGTATTGAATTCGTATACAAAATTCAAAATTACAAATTAAGGATTTAAAAATTTTAAAATTTTAAATTCTAATTCTTGAAATCTGGAATGATGCAAAACTCGAAATTCATAACCGTAAATTCTAAAATTTAAGTTGAAAATTTAAAGTTCGCAAATAAAAATTCAAAACTCGCGATTGAAAATTTTGAGTTAATAATTGAAAATTAAAAATTAAAAATTGAAAATTTAAATCTCACAATTTTAATATTATATTTAACATTCGAAATTGGAAATTCAAAAAACAAAAAAAAAATTAAAAACTTGACGCTCACAAAAAAAATTCAATTCTGTATTTTCAAATTCGAATTTTTCAAAAAAATTTTAAACTGAAAATTCCAGGCTGAAAATAAAAATTACAAATTTATAACTCATATTTTAAATGCCTAAGCTGTAAGTATATAGCTATATTTTKAAATTAATATTTAGAATTCAAACCATCTGGGTTTTTAGCCCATAATTCAAAGTTCAAAATTAAAAATTCTTATTCTAAATTTAAATGCATTACTAAAAAATTTAATTAAATTAAATTAATTTTAATATTTATTTGCGACCATCATTTGTTATATAGAATAAAGAATCACTGATCAGTTTAATATGTAATCTCTGAGCTTTGATTCTGCAGTTGAAGTATTTTCCTTGAAGACATATTTTAGATTTACTCAGCTAACATTGCTGGAAAGTTCTAACTACAACTCTCGCATAAGAACAACGTTCAAGTACGGCTTCCTGGAATATACTGTCCGACCCATGTACCAACTTTAGGACGCAAATAAGCGAAGGAACGAATGAACTTTCTTCAAGGCTTCCAGGGGTTTTAAAAAATTTAATCTTTTATTGTCTCATTAAATTCTGCGTTACCACTAGAATCCAAAAAACTTGCCCTAAATTTTCATATTGTTCCGAGTAATGTCTTTAAAGATACAGCCTTGAGAACTTGTGTGCTCGAAGCCAGCTAATCTAAGTGCACCGTCTTTAAACGCGTTTTTCTCGAAACTGCGTTACGGAAGTCGATTGACAAGTTTTTTCGAAACTACTCAACTGGTCTTCTTGAAGTCTTACATGAACGATTTTTTTCGATTACACTAATTTGGAAAAAATGTTGCAAGATTTTAATTTTTTTGTAAAAATGTCTGCCGAAAACCCAATTTTTAGTTTTTTCATTCGTTTCTTCACTTTAGATGATCCTGTATAGTGTTAATATGGGCGCATCTTTTTCCGAGTGATCACCGAAAATAGCAATGGCCGAGTTTAAGATATTTTTTTCAGAATCTTTCAGAATTTCTTTATTAATATTGTATGTTTGTAGCAATAAAAGTGTAAAATATTTCATTTTTATATGAGAAAAAATAGTTAAGAGAAGAGCTTCTTTTAATACGCCTCTTAAGTTTTCGAACCCACGATGCTAAATCCAGGATTCCCGTCTCTGAATCTACTGAGAATGAATAGAAGTGTACTATGACACAAAAGGATTAGTTCTGGATTGCATACTCCCGATCTTAATTGAAAAGGTTGTTTCTTAGTATAACACATACTACTAAACTCAACTTAAAATCTCTATTCTTATATTATACGATTTAAGATTGCACATTGTAAAGTGCAATTTCATGCATAATATGAGAAGTATACATACATAAAATATATATTCCGGTATTGTATGTATAAAACAATAGTACCAAGTTCGTATTTTAAGTCTTTTGTTTATTTGATATGTATTTTCCCATTGAGATAAAAAATATTAAAACTAATAACGAAAGATAATGAAAGAAGAATTGTGTTAAACTGATATTTAATCCTATTAGCTTTCGTCTGCTTGATTTAATCAAATCAGCATCTCTTCTAATCAGATATTCAAGAGCATAACACAACTGGTACAAATATAGACCTCCCAACGCGTTGCCATGGTCTCATTAAACTAAACGAAGAGCAAATAAAAAATTATGGAAAAATAAAAATTCAATATTTATAATTGAAAACGTCTGAAGAATCAAAAAAAAAAAAAAAAAAAAAAAAAAATGACAGACAAAACCCAAGAAAAACTGAATTGGAGATCCAATTTAAAATATGAAAATGCTGTGTATAATTAAGCAAAACCACACAAGTGCACACAAGGCTGAGCGTCAATGCTTAGACGCTAAATTGAATTACTCATAAAACTGAAAGCAAAGCATACAAGCAAATCAAAGCGGACATTAAACGTCGCGCACAACGGCGATCTCTGGCAGCTGATTAGCAGCGCACACGCAACTTCATGAGCAGCGCAGCACACACGGCTCCACATCGCGTCGACAGAATGCCGAGTATGTCGGGAATTGGATTGCAGCGACTCGATTGCCGGCATTTTGGCCAAACGATTGCACTGGATTTCGTCTGCCGCGCTCCACAACGCGCCATGTGGCCCAGCCGCTTCGTGTTACTTAATCCAATTAAGCGATGGGAGTACAAGTATATGGCTTTCGCTGCATTTTTCCACAGCTTCTTTGCTAAGCAGCAGCAATTAAAGAATATCTGAGACAACCAAATTAAGCGAAGAGCCAGGCGTTTGGACGCCAAAAAAAGCGGCCAATCGAACACACCAAATGAATTATGGCGCACAGACGGCAAAGAAAGGTGAGTCCACTCGTGCAGCAAGCGGGTGAGAGAAACCCAAAAGCTGGTGGGAGAGAGGCAAAGCAACATAGGAGAGCTGGCGACAGCAAATCAACATTTTAAACCATAACATTTTATTAACATAATAAAATCAAAATTATCAACAAAGTCGTCAATGTCGCGTCAGTGCGAGACGAGTGAAAAAATAACAACACACACAAACATATTTGAAATGTATAGGCGCTTGGCAAAAACAAGTGGGGACATAAACAAAAGAGACAACGGGCAGACAAGACAAGCCGGTGCTCCAGACATTTGTATATGTCAATCGTTGCATATCGATGCTTGACGTGCGCACACACACACAGTAGAAAACATACACACATGCATGCAAGCATATGAAAGCTAATATCTATACATAAGATTGTGCGTCGTTGCCTGTGTGTGTCAGTCATTGTTGACATTTGGCTGTCGTTGACGCTGTCGCTGTCGCTGTTGATAATGGCAACGATCAGCAGACAATGGACATGGCGCAATCGCATGATTATTGAAGGCCAATAAAAAGCCAAAACGATGATCAAATCAAACAAATCAAAATTATGACAATAAATTAAACACGGAAAATGCACAAGAAAGCTGTAGAGAAAAATACAACAAAAAAGAGATATGATAAATGAAATTCAATATTTTTATTATTGGCGCCAAAATTATTTATAAATTTTAATTTAGTACAGTAAAGCTTAAATCCGTATTTTTTCTTATTTGTGGGAAAGTTATCATTTTAGTTTGCATTCTAGTAAATTGTTCCTACAGGGTTTGTATTACTTTAGAGTTGTAAAGCCTCTTGCACTACTAAAACGGTGATTTATTTCTATTTTATAAACAAAAATGCATGATGGTCTACCGTGAGTTAAAATTTTCTTATGGGGCATGTACCAAATTTGGGTACCAGAGCATCTTCAACTATTTCTTCATCATTTTTGATCAGAATTGGAAAACAAATTCTTGTTGATCAGTATGCGGCTAAATTTTTCCTACATGGTATGTACTAATTTAATGTACTAAATATTTTTATACACATACACCACGCTTGAGATGAGTTTTCTTGCTTTTAAAACCAAAGGCTTTGTTGGTCAGCGTAAAATTTTCCTACAGGGTATGTACTGATTTAGTATGCCAAAGCCTCGTCCACTACTTATGGAATAATTTAGTGCAATTTCCTGTAGGGTGTGAATCATTTAAGTAAACAAAAGCCTCTTACACCACATACACCCATTATAGAACAATGTTTCGTCATATTTATAAAAAAAATTTATAATGGTCTTTTTTGAGATAAAATTTTCCTATAGGGTAGGCACTAAATTAGAGTACTAAAACCAATTATTTGTAATACTGAATGATAACCGACATATATCAAAAAAATGTTTCGTTGATTAACATTTTTGGTAAATTTTTCCTACATGGTGGTATGTACTAATTTAATGTACTAAGTCTTTTTAAACACATACACCACGCTTGAGATGAGTTTTCTTGCTTTTAAAACCAAAGGCTTTATTGGTCAGCGTAAAATTTTCCTACAGGGTATGTACTTATTTAGTATGTCAAAGTACTACTTATGGAATAATTTAGTGCAATTTCCTGTAGGGTGTGAATCAATTAAGTATACAAAAGCCCCTTACATAACTTATAGAACAATGCTTCGTCATATTTATAAAAAAATGTATAATGATCTTTTTTGAGACAAAATTTTCCATAGGATGTGTACTAAATTAGGCCAATTCTTTTAATTACTGAATGATAACCACCACATTTGTAAAAAATGTTTCGTTGATTAACATTTTAAATAAAATTTTCGTACAGGGATGGTATCAAAAGTCCCATACTATATTAAATTTGCCATTTTCAAGAAACTAAATTTGAGGTACTGTAACGATAATTACGTTCGAGTGTCCAAGAATCAAATAGTCTCTCTTATGAGCTCAAAGTAATAATCGATAACTTCATTATTTCATCCCAGAGCTTTCCTTGATATCTGATTTACATATATTGAATCGATTTTTGTGGTGGTCTTTAGAATTTAGAAAAAATTTCCGGAATGGATTCCGCTAAGTCTCAAGGTAGCTTGTACGAAACAGCAATGAAATTCTGCTTAGCAACCTAATTTTGTATAAGCAATATTTAACAGCGCTAACTCATAAATTTTACGGACCAGCCGGGGCTAGAAAACCAATACCCGTGTTCGTATTTACAATCATACGCATATTCATATTCAATATAATAATAATATTTATATTCGTATACATAATTACATTCATGTTCATACTTATAATCATGCTCATACTCAGACTCGTATTCATTTTCATGTTCATACTCATACTCATAAACATATTCTTACTCACATTCCTATTTCAACCATTCAGTCACGTTAAATTTTCAATATTACTCACACAAAAATTTAAAAAAGTCTCAAAAAAAAATTTCAAACCATTCGCTACAGCGTTTTAGCCCAGTTTTTGCGCCAATAATTTCGTCAATTTAATAGAGTCACAAAACCCACATAACCATAATAATATATATCACTCAGCCACTAAACCGCTAGCACCTTTAAACTTTGTCGCTGGCATTGCAAACATATTCGCCAATTTATGACTGAACTAATTGT
The DNA here is from genome assembly GCF_001853355.1 of Bactrocera latifrons. NCBI lineage: Eukaryota > Metazoa > Arthropoda > Insecta > Diptera > Tephritidae > Bactrocera > Bactrocera latifrons. The sequence goes on from NW_017535296.1 coordinate 565,661, forward strand.
AGGAATGGTTGTTAATGTTGTTGCTGTTGTGTCGCTGAGCACCACTAATTGGTGTATGGGCGTGCCGCTGTGTCCGCGTGTGCCACACAGTCAGTATGACGGCTTCTACGGCGTTAAAAATTCAATTTTTGCATATTTCATGCTTAACAGTTTTATGAGTTGCCATTATAGTACACTTATTATTAGTTATTTGTCAACAGTATTTGTTATTGCGGCGAAGTATGCAAATTGTCATTGAGGGGAAAATGTTGTACGACTTTTCGACAGTGTTTAAAAAGAGGGAATGTTTGCGCGGAGATTTTTTAATAAGCTTAGTGATAGTTCGTTTTTGCCTTGTTATGATTAAGACTTATTAGTAGCTATATTCTGAGGTTCCTAGTAAAACTTACATCATAATCGGGGTCTCCCCAAATAATATTGTTAGCTTACTTTTATATTAGAATTCTTAAACGTTCAACAACGCTTGCCGTTGGCTCTTCATTTGAACATTTTGTTCAATGGTTCAATGACCATATTGCTTTCTCTCAATCGTAGCAATTGTTATATGTTGAAATTTTCGTTCATAAAGCTGAGCAGAATCAAATTTTGACGCTTAAAAGCTCTTTTGCCTTTCAAGGCTGGGCTGATACTGAACGTATGAAGATGCGTCCCTCGGGTGGGTTGCAAAAGGGTGGACGTTAAGTTGCTCGGCTACAGAAACAAGAATTTCAACAGCCAAAATTAAGAATTAGATTAAAGTAAGTTTATTATTTTTAAATGTTACTTGTGAAAAGTAGATAAAATAATTTTTTCTAATGGTAAAAAGTGAGTATGTTAGAACAAATGTGCTGGAATGAAAATTGAATTCGGCGAAATGGTTCGTTTAACTCAAAATTTGTTCTAGAAAATTTTGCTAGTTGAGCGATATATGTTGAAATTAATATTAGACAACTGAAATGGACTACAGAACGACCTATTCATGAGTTTTACAATATATGTACATACAAATCATTTCCCTACGACTAGCGATCTTTTAAACGGTTAGTATATGGGGGAATGTTTAACCTGGAATCCCAATCAAAATGATTTAAGGTAAAAGGTAAAAATTAATTTTAAACGGGCTCGCACTTCTCCGAATACGTTTCGAATCACAGAAGCAAACTCTAATATATGTACATAGGCCTTACCAAAAATGAAAAAATAAGTGTTGTGGCAAGCGGATCTCAAAATTTTAAAGGCCAACATTTAATACAACTAAAACTAATGATCATTTAGTCCCAGAAATGTAATAAATAGGACCACTTAACCATTTTTTGCTACAAGTGCCTGGTGGATTTCTTAAATGAATCGAGATGTGATGAGGTTTACCTCACAAAGGTAAGGCAAATCGCTTTAAAAGGCAGCTGATGAAAGGATTTTTAATTTTTTGAACCTTATGGAATAACTCAGTGAAATCAGTAGTAAAAAATTCTGCATGGACTGTACATATTCCGAAATATTAAAAAAATTTAACAAATACCGAAGCGAAAGTCATTTTCTTTATGACAGTAAGAAATTTTGAAGGAAGCTTTTATGTAAAAGAGTTCTTTAGACAGGTTGAAATAAAGCGCAACATAGTCTTTCTGTGATTAAAAATTTAATTTCATTTTAAGAATAGAGCTTTCTCATAATGTTTTAAAACATTTTGTGATTAAAATCACAAATTTTAAAATTGATTTTGGGAAAATGACTGTCACTTATAAACTCCAACCGAGACCACTTTTTGCAGCAGTTTAGCCACACGACAGCAATAACACGCCGAATTTTCTCTTCCAAGGCGTCAATCGTCTTAAACTCCTCTGTGAAAACTAGCGACTTTACATAACCCCGCAAAACAGAGCGCAGCGATGTTACGTCGCACGATCTTGGAGATGACGTCACATACCCATAGTGATAATCAAAGGTCTTCCAAATCAACATATTCCAATTTAGACACGATAAAGTCATTAATCATGGCACTGCAGCGTTTTCCATTGAATTTAACATTATGGCTTGCCGCACTTTCGGAAAAATATGGACCAATGATTCTTTCTGCTCATAGAGCACATCAAACAGTAACTTTTTGAAAATATAATTAAACAATGGTTTGTGAATTATTATCAAGCCAAAAGCGTAAATATTGTTTATTAACCTATCCATTGCACCAAAAGTATGTTTCATCACTAGACAAAATTTTCTTGTGAATATTGGGTTCGGTGATCATCTGGTCTTAGGCCCATTAGTAGCAAGTGTGAGGCGTTTGATAGTCGTTCGGTTGCAATTATTGCATGATTTTGATTTTATAAGTCTGCAAAACAAAATCCTTAAGCAAAATTTTCCATAAAGTGAACGGTCAAAGCTACAATTTTTGTACGCAACGGCGGATGGATTTTTTTCTTGCAATTTTTTTAACCTTATAAGTCATGAGTGCCAATCGAGCAGCTTCTTTAAAGTTGTCAAAATTTGCCTTTACATTTAAAAAATAGATTTCCACACAAAGTCTCCACTGTGGAGATATATGTATGTACGTATACTTTTCAGAAACTATTGAACACCTGTATTATAAATTGATAGACACTGTTAACATGCTACAGCTGTTCCACACTATATGTATATAGCGTGTCGCTTTAAGAGTTATGAATATTTGCATGTAAGTGTGTGTGTGTGCTTGTGATTGACATGAATTATCGATAACAAAAGCATTTTAATTGCATGTCGCTCACTTTGTGCTTTAATAACTGTTACAATTTATAACACCACTCTTGTTGTTGTTACTGTGCGCTTTTGCATAAATGAGTGTTGGTGTATTTTGCTATCTTTAACTGCATCGCCGAACTCTAAAGCGCAACCCAGTGCATGTGGTCTGTCATATTTAGTGCCGGGCACAAACGCCGGGTTTGCGAACAAAAAATAATAATTTTACCGTTATTTATGATTACGCTGGGAAATTTTGCAATTGCACAAAAGTTACACAACAATTTGCTAGTGCGGTGGCGCGGTGTGGGAGGCTACTTTTGCGGTTGCGTGCGAGCTGGCGAAAATGTCGCTGCCGGATCGGTGCTTTTGTAATTGTTGCAAGGTGTGATGTGTAAGCGTGCGCTATAAAAGCCAGTATTGCACTGATTTTCAATACATTAGTCATGTCGTGCTAAGTAAAAGCTTGTCGCTAGTTAGCTTGAAAGCTGGTTAGACGAGCTTGCGCTTGGTATACACGCTGGTCTGCATAGTGGCGCGCACATATGTAGGGGTTTCCCGCACTCAAGTGCTTGTGAAAATTTATGACTGTGATTAGCTAGCAATTACAGTTATATTGAACACATATTGTTGTTGTTGTTGTTGTTGTTGTTAGAATGCTCTGCTTTACTATGCTTCATATTAGCTTGTTTGTTGCTGTAATTGTTTTATTTCTCAGCGAAGAGGATGTGTTTGCAGCTGTCATGCGGCTGACTGCCGCCTTAACTCACACACACGCATACACTTCTGCGCATACTCACAAGTGACTTTGCATGTTTTTAGCAATTCTTATGGCTAATTAAGTTAATCGTTTAATTTATTGGCGCTTGCATGTAACATTGACGCGCTCATTAACATTCACTTGCCGCCAAGCCGGGTTAAGCATAAACGCTTTGGTGGCCGCCAACCGCTAGTTGGTTGCGCATTGTGTCCGCCTTGGTGGTGGCAAATCTTCTAGACTCACTTTTAGCTACAGCTTAATATGCAGCTTGTTACATTTTATTGCATAAATATTGTGTATTCCAAATGGGAGCTGAGCGTGGCGCATATGTACAATCTATAAATGCCACAGCCATTTACATACAAGCATACACACTGGATAAGCAGTGGCGTTCTGTGGGTGGCAGCGTGTCAGTCGGCTTGTAGTCGCGCTTATTTGTAGCCACTTAGCTTGTTTCATTGAGAGATCATTAAACTTGTTGTGATTTGTGTTGGTCAAGTTCTTGTACACGCTTGCGGATCTTTGTTGCACCGACAAGTTGCCGCGGCTACTGAAAAGTAGTCTTTCATGTTGAATTCTAATTCGAGTGTTAAAGATTTTATGGTTTGAAATGTGAGTTAACGGGACGTAATTTATGAGGTACTTGTGTATAATATGTTGTAGGTATTAAGCTGGCAGATAAGTCAGATGTAGTAAGTCAGTTTACATTTATTCTAAATGCACGAAAAATTGTACAATGATTAGGTCGGATGTTTGATTGAAAAGAAATGTTTGGGGTATTCTTACTGAGATGCGTTCGTGGCTTGATTCCCGCAGAGAAAACATTTTTAAATACATTAACAAATATACAAGTTTTTCCTTAAGTACTTTACTTTTTTGATAGTTTTTTTTTTTGGTAGATATTCAGTTTGTATGAACGCTAAATGCTATAGTGATCTGATACCGACAAATGAGCAGCTTCTTGACGAGAAAGGACCGCTTGCTAAAAAATCAGAGCGATATCTCGAAAATATAGGAATTAGTTTGCGTATATACAGACAGTCGTACATGACTATTTATAAATCCTAGACCGAATCCAAAAATCTGAAGAAACGGATGTTTATAACAGACATAAAATTTAGAAATTTTTTGGTTGAATTTTTAAGTGAAAAACGGCTTAGCTCAATTTCTGGAAAAATTGCAAGTCCTATCGGAAAACGGTTAGTGGCAAAGTTTTAGGGAATAAAACGATCTGCAACCTTCGTGCAATTTTTTTTTCATAACCTCAAAATTTATGTATTCTTAAATACGAGCTTTAAAAAAATGTATTTTTTAAGCAATTTGAGGGCTTAGGGGTAGCTAGAATTTTCAAAAAATTATTTTTTTTGGCATTTCCGTTAAGTGTAATATCTTAAAAATATTCTCTGATATTTCACGTTGATCCGATAATTAGTTATTGAGTTATTCGAAAAATAACAAAAGAGTAGCGCTAGTGCGAAAATTTAAACGCGTTTTTCTCAAAACTATGTTTTTTAAACTTTTGACAACTGTAATTCGAGAACCGTTCAGTAGATTTTAATGAAATTTATACAGCTTTTAGAATACATAATAAAATGAGGCCTGATCGAGGGATTTTTTGTTTTTCGAACATTTCGATTTCTTAAGAATTTGATTTTTTCCCGAAAATTTAGCAAAAAGTTTCCTGAGGCCGCCATTTAGTTAATTTTTGAAGCAAAAAAATCCTTCCATCAGGCCCGAGTTTATCTATTTATAAAACAATTTTTTTATTGTCCGATTGATTTTAGATGAATCTCCAAGGACTTATAGTTGTCACCGCAAGTACCGTTTTTTTGGAACTGGGTGAACACAAACGACTATGACTTTGGAAATAATTTTTTTTTTTTTTTTTTTGAAATTCTCGTGACTTTAAGTCAACACATTGTATAATAATGCCATATTAAACTTTTGTAAAATAACACGATTTAATTAAAAATACAAAAAAAAAAATAAAAAAAAAAATACTGAAAATTCTAATTTTTTCATGCCTATGACTACCCCTAACCCCTTAAGATAAACTGTCCTATTTTATATTCCTAATACAGTGTTATATTTTTTGGTTTAAAATATTTATTTTATCACCCTATTTTGCTTTATTATAGGAAAAAAGAATTGAAAATTCTTAACTCCAAATATCTGCCCTCTCGTTTGCATTTTTCATCGTTAGGATTTCTACATTCTGATTGTAATCGGTGATCCAAGCAGAGTTACTTGTTCAATAGCCTTTTTTCGGCCGATCACGCTTGAGTCGTATCAAGCTGTCGTATTAATTTTGTTCAATGTTGTTTGGCAGTTCATTATGGAATTACTAGTACTACGCCTGAACAACATATTCAAATCGTTCAACTTTATAAAGGTAATGCACGTGCTGAAAAGAATGTGTTTCAATAAACTTATGGTCGACATAATCGGCCTACTGAATCTACTATTCGCAACACAATCACCCATCTCGAGATACAGCTTTCATTATTCGATAAGTTCACGTATGGGACGAATTGGCGCATTTTACGACGAGATCTCAAATTTAAAGTGTACAAATTACAGTTCTCAGAAGATCCGGCGTTTCTCATGCTGGAATAAATTCAATTATCACAGTTTTAAATTCTAAAAAATAAAAGTCAGATATTAAGAAATAAGTGTATATGTCTGACCAGTATGGTTGAAGGACCACTTCTCCCGCTACCATCTTCGGCACGCTCTGTTGCAGTTGCATCGCTGATATATCTAATAATCAAAGCTTGAAAGTACGAATAAGAATAAGCTTGTTGTATCTAAGCAGTTGAAATCGTGATGACGGTAGGGTTATTTATACATATCTACTTCTATGTTGGTGATGTTGTTAATCTATGCGGATTCATAATAAACTAAAAGCAGAAAAGGGTGGTGAATTATATATAATTATAGAGTAAAGAATTATTATTACATTAAATTAGTCACAATAAAAAATTTTGAAAAAAAAAATTTTGATAATAAATTTCATTATATATAAGGTCATCTAGATAGAAATGGCTATTCACTCATCAAAAGCATTCAGTCAGTTATAAGAGATCTAACGGATAGCTTGTGCAATACCAGATAAGTTGCAAGCAACGTTTCTATTTCAATACAACTATTTCCTGAAAATTACTAAATATAAACTTGTCGTTGTAGGGATTTGGTGGAATAAATTCTCAAAATTAATAATAACGACCGAGTTGTAGATAACTTTTCTTACTTCAGCTATCTCTATCCAAATCGCAAATATATAATAAATATCAGAATTTTTGTAAAAAAAAAGTCCCCGAAAATTAATGCCCTTGATGACTTTCAAACTTATCACGTCAACACTAATGTAAAAATGGTTTTAATGGCTAATCAATGCCAAAAGCTTGCAACACATTGACATCAAAACAACGAAAATGATTATCAAATTAACAGCAACCGAATGTCAACCAAAGAATTATGATTTTACAAAGTATTAAAAGATTGACAAGCTTACAAAACGACCTGAAGCAGATTGGTCAAATATAGGTGTTGCAAGCAATAAATGATATATTAATAATGAAGTAACACTACTACTAGTATGATAGCGTGTAACAGCACTAAAATATTAATATTGACATATGTTCAAGTTGCATGACGCCTTGGAAGATTGTGCGATTCTTGCAATATGCACATTGTTGCCACATTTGGCAACTGCTGCACGACAATCGTAATCAATGACAGTGACGACGCTGTTAAGATTTTTGAAAAATACCTTCAATGCATTGTATGTATTTTTGTGCTATGAATCCCATGTGCAGTTATTAAAGGTCTAAGAGGTCTGCTAGCCCCTTCAAAGGTGTGGATCCGTCTTCGACAGGCATTCGCTTACCTCAGAGCTTACCTCCGTCATCTAAAATAGGTCCAAATATCAATCAGCTAAATAATGCTACTATAATGAATTAGAGATATATGATTATGCTTATGCTTTCACATCTTCGTTCAACCAGGTCAGAATATGAAAGAAAATCCAATTTACCTACTCGCTGAGATTTTTTTTGTTTTATTTAAAGTTCTACTTTGATAGTTCACTCATATTCAACTTTAGATTTCATCCTCACTCGTTGTTCTTTGATAATTGTAACACTCCTTGTTCATAATTTGTAACACTTCTTATTCTATCATCTGCTTAAATAGTAATCCGATATCGTTTTACAAATTTTCCAAAAAAAAAAGTTATTTTTTGTCATCAGAAGTGGGGTCTCTCATCTGATGCTGTTTTCTTCCCTTCATTGGTAGTGTTTTCTACGTGGCGGGTGCCAAGCCAAGCCTACACTCTAGGGAAGGATGTTTAGATCACCTTCAAACGAATTTTTATCGGCTACCCACAGTTTAACACAGGTCTACCTGGTCAAATTACAGAAATCGTGCGCTGCTTGAGCCATATTTAAAAAAATCGTTTCTGGCCACACACAAGTGAAAGGCGCTCAGAGAACTTTCGTCACTTGTGTGAACTTCTACACATGGCTCCATGCTCCCTGGAGTTGGCTTTAACTGCGTAAGCGGTGTCTACGCCAATAAAAAAGAAGAACATGTTAATTTTTGTTTTCTTAAGTGCTGTACTCGTATCAAATTGTTTATTTAAACTTTATAATTTTAGGTAAATTACTAGCAAAGCCACGACATCGGCCGTCATAGAATATAACTGCAATACAAATTGATCCATCAAAATCAAGTCCTTCACGACGTAAAGTATAGAAGACTGTTCACTATAGCCTGAATACTGAATAATATAGCCTGTGGCAACCGGACTAACCAATCCAAATCTATATAAACATATTTTTATACTCATTTGTGGAATATGAAATGCCACTGTGAAGAGTGTCGGCTTCGGTACAGTTAAAGTTGTCATTTTTTTTTTGTCATTGCAAAAATGTCTGCGAGATTACTTACTCTACAGTAACGAAAACAAGCCCTTGAAAGAGTTCTTTTGATAATACCACGAAACCTATATACAGGTCAGGTTAGGCACTCATCACTTGATCTTTTTGTATTCTACATTCTTCCTCCACTAGTCTCTTCCAGACACCTTTGGAAACGTAATTAAAGATTGCGGATAATCAATGACACTCTCGACTTAACAAATCACTCTTCTTGGTGATACTAAAAGCTAGTCAAGAACTCTTAATAATAGTGTAGTTTATTCGATATGAAAAGCATTTGAAGATGGAATTTATAGCTCCAAAATTGAATCTTGAGCACGTCCGAAACTTGACGCGAAAAAGTACCGTGGAAACGTGTTCCTTACAATTATTATTAGAGACGCCTCACATAGACTATAATATATGAGAGCAGATCTGAAAGTAAGTTTTACTCATTTCGTGTAGGGGTGCCGCATAATGTGGGTCCTTATTTCCTTCAGTGTATGTTCGTAAAAATTAAATTTTAAAGTAAGCTCAAAGGATTGAATTTATAAAAAGTTATAATACAATTTTTCCAATCGTTTGTAAGCACGTTTGAAACCTTTTTGTACCACTTCTCCTCTTTTCAAATAAAATATCAATTCTCCTTAAGTAAAAAAACGCCTCTTGCTACCGCACTCCTCCAGCGACTCAAAATAGTATATCAAATTCCCGCTACTTATGCTTCTCAGCTCATCATTTATCACGAATTCCGACAGTGCACCGTTTGGTGGCATTTTGTTGCACGATTGTCGCACAGACAAGGTAATACAATGATACGAGATTCACTCTTGCTACCATTTGCTAGTTGTGTTTCTTGCTTTAATTGTTTGTTTATACATTTTCACACCACACCAGAATAAAGGATAACAGGGCAAGGATAGGCAATATGCTGTTTATTACAAAAGCAAACAAGAAATAATGACAAACGGCATAAATAGTTTGCCAATAGGAAAAGCAACCCCGGCGGGTTAGAGGAGAGACAATGCAAAATGTAACTGGGACAACCCTCGAAGCACAAAGAAGTTGAAACAATTGGGGCAGCGCTGCTCTGGGTTCTAGTTTTTGTGAGCATCGATGTATAAATATGTATACGTATGCACAGTTGTAGAAATCCGCACTGCTCGACTATTGAACTATTGAACCATTGAAGTGTTCGGATCACATTTGACGCGTAGGCAATCGAAATGATTTATGTTTATGAATTTTTAATGAAAAATCATTAATCATGCGATTTTGTTGTTGCACATTTTAGGGGTGTTGCCCCGGCTGTGAGTCATAAATTAAAATTGCAACTGAAACTGAAGAAGGGCGTGCGAGTCTCTTACGAATAGCCTTCGGAAAAAAGTTGTAAGAAATTAACTTTGTTGTAACTACTTCGCACAGAAAATGTCAAAATATTTGTAGAAGCATAAATATCAGAAGAGCGCAGAGTAGAGCACAAAATGAGATTTAAGAGGGCGCAGCAATCACAGTAGTGTGTTACAGCAGCTCATTTGGGGCAAAACACATGCGCCAACAATTAATTTTTTCTGCTAAAAATCTAGTAACTTATTGTTGCAGACAACCTTTCGCGCAGCTAGTGAGTCTAGCAACATTGTTGCGAAACTACAAATTTTATTGGCAAATCTATAAATCATTTTGTTGGCTTGTAGTGTTACACTTTTGCTAGAAATGTGGGCAGCAGCGGTGAAATGTTGATGTATGTGCCACAAAACAAAAAGTTCCGGGAAAATATGTAGATATTACAAGTAAGACCGTACTAAAGGCGGTTGGAGCCGAAAATTACATAATTTTTGTTACATATGGAATAAAAAACAACAGAGTTCATAAAAAATTTGAAATAAAAATTTGTTGGACTAATTTTTCTCCATTGCAAAAAGGTGCAAATTACAAAAAACATTTTTTCAGTTTATATTTTTAGCCATAATTTCGGCAAATCACATTAGGAAATTTTGTTTTTTAAAAGCTCTACAGGTTGAAAGCCATGACCAGAATTCAAAAGTTTTTCTTTTATCCCAATTTTATTCCAAGTGGTTAATTCAATTAATAGTGTCAAAAAAAAAAAAAAAAAAAAAAAAAAAAAAAAAAAAAAAAAAAAAAAAAAAAAAAAAAAAAAAAATGTCTGACCTTAAAAGATCCATTATATAGGATTGAGGAAAAAAATATTTTTTAGTACTTTCGTGTAAGTGTTAAGAGTGTCTGAAACTAAAATAGTTACTGCAGATTTTTTGCCATCTTATTGACTGTCTCTCTGGTCCAACGAAATGCTTCATTTCTCAAATCTCTCCGAAACCATATCTCCAATCTCGGGCTGCTAGAGCAAATAACATCCTATCTGAAATGCTACTCTTGGGTATGAAGTTCACCCAGTAAAATATGCAGTAATGTACACTCTGCGCTCGGTGGGCGTTCACCACTGCTGACCGAAATAACTCAGCGCATTTTATGAGCGCAGCAAAGCGCCCTGAGCCAATATTTACGACTGCAGGCATAAATTAAAGATTGCTTGTCAGTTTCAATTGTTGCGAATTGCGAGTCTATGGCGAGATATTTCTTGTTTTCATCGTTTTGCTTAACTATTTTTGTAAATTCATTATGAATTTCATATGCTAACTAACACCGCCGGAGCTGAGAGTACTCAAAAATTGCTGGACCAGGAACTGCATATGAGGATAATACCACGAAATTTACAAAGATATTCCGAAAAAGTGTTACGTGTACGCACAGTTTTATATCAATATACTATTACATTTAAATTTTCATTATAATTACAAAAACTAAACTAGTGAATATATACTTGTAGTAATATATAACCAAGTTTTGAGACACTAAGTGGTTGTGGTACTTATTTTTAATCCAATTTAAGTAAAGAACAGTTTTAAAGTGAATTATCAATTTGATAGATGCGGTTGCTTAAAAAGTCATTCCCTTCATCCTTGGGCCTTAGCTACAGTTTTTTATACATTAGACGAATTATTCACTTATAAATCAGTTATCATGCGAAACTGATACTACATGGATTACCTATGAAATTTATAACAAAATACATAATCATTCCTCTGAGTGCATGCTTGACGGTGCACCAAGATCTTTAGGGTACCAAATGTGATACCAGCGGAACTAAAGTCCGCTCTCTTTATAGACTCCTCTCCGAACCACTCCGTGTTTTTAATGATGTTCATCAGTATGAAATGTTTTATCTGAGCAACTTCCGAGACTTCGTCAACAAACTCTCGAACGATAGTTGTGATTATTTTCCAATATACAGCTTTACAATCGTATAGAAGATATTTGATGTACTCCTCTTCTTCTACCTCTTGACAGATTCTACAATAGTCATGATAAGGTCTTCCTAGTCTACTAGCATGTTTGCCTGTTAGACAGAGACCTGTCTTCTGTCTGATACCTTTTATACCAATACTCCAAGCATGTAACGTTTCTCTGTTTGTTGAGCAAGTTAGCTATTCAACTATATCTATATCATCAAATAAATATCTACAAAACTTAGATCGGAGTCTATTTGTAGGGCAATGCCGTTCTGTCTAGTTCATATGCTATGTCGTGGAACTCATTATAGGTTTATCGGGAAATGAAATTCAGCAAGATATCAAAGTATTCTTGATATCTTCAAGTTAGTACTTATACGAAACCCTAAGATACTTTAGTGATCTCAAAGCCGCTATCTTTTATACATATATACTAGGCGATCAGCCCACGACTTGCTGTGGTATATATTTAATATTATTAAATTTAATATTATTAAATATATAATAAACTATTCAATACAGTGAAAATTTTGTTTATGTATAAAAGCGTGTATATGAATATGTTCATGCAACTAAATTTCTTTAAAAAAAAATACGAATTTAAGGCTGCTTTCTCACTGTCTGGTTGCCAGCGTTTCTGTCCAGTTAATAGAGTTGTCCGCTTAATAGATTGTACTTAATAAACATCAACAATTTACATGGTTAATGGCATTCGTTTAAAAGAGATTTACCTGTATTCTTTACTTATGAATCGTTTTAAGTATCCTATCATTCAAGTTGGTTCGAACTGAACACCATGCGCTAAATTTTACTAAAATCGGTTCAGTAGTTTAGGAGTTCATCGCGAACAACCAACGTGATACGTACTTTTTATATACAAAGATGTATATACATATATGTACATATATTCCTTGCAGTGAGCATACTCCTTGTCAGAACAAGAATAGTTTCTTTAACATTTGTTATCACCGCTTTGGAGACACTACATCTGATACACGGAAGGCGATTTTGGTATCTAGTTTAGCGGAGAAGGTACCACCACCCTCTCGGTTATATAGTTTGGAGCCATACATAAAGATACTTAACCCTACAACCTAGTCTAGCAAGCCCATTTCCCACTTTTCTCTGGAAGGCAATATTAGAGATATAGGATTACAAAAATCCGTGGTAATGGGAAAACTGGAAACTTTTTAGGTATCATAGAATGCCCCTTGTTATTAGCAACTGACTGGGGAAGGAGGATGCCCTCATTCTAAGAGTCATTCACTGCCATTTGCTTACGGCACAGGTCTGTTGACAGTAACTGTAAAATTACGTTAAGTGCTACTGCACTTTGTATACTTTATACATTATATTCTTTTATTGGTCACCATACCAGTACACCGTAAGTAATAATCGGTCTCACAATGGCTACGTGGAGCCAGGAGCTATTAACATTTAATTCCTGACATTATTTTATAGGTGTAAAGTGCTATAGCTGCTTTTCATGCTTCGTGCGAGCTTTCTTCCAGAATTAGTCCTTAGTGCTTGCCTCCTAATACTAGGCTGGTCCGATTTAATAAAAAGTTCTTCTGATCATGAAAACAATTTTATTTGTCAAAGTATGGTGTTGAAATTTGGCTTGGACTATTATTTAAAGCATAGCATATAACTACCATTTAAACTGATCTAGCAAAATCAGGGAAAGGATCTCTTTATACCCTTTTATGTAATACAAATCGAACCTCTGAAGGGTATCAAGCTTCGGAGTAGCCGATAAATGAGATATAATACAATAAATTTCGGAAAACTTATTCTCATTCGACACCTAATTGGTTGGAGTTAATAACACAATATTAGCATAGAGTGACTTAAAATGGTCTTAAACTTTAGAAACTACAACAAATATTCAGTAATTATTGATTATGACATTTCTATGCAATTTCACTACATTAGCGCATATCAGAAAAGCTAACACAAAATACTTGTTTACACTTCACACCGCTGTAGGTCTAGCAGGCTTGAAAGGCAGCAAGTTGAAAGCAACATTTTTCCCACAGCAAAGCATGGTAAATGGCTAATAATAACAATAATCATTAAAACATTTGTCACATTCGAGCCGAAAGTGGTTTTTTCTTTTAATTTTGAGTGTTTGTGTGTGTAAATAACACAAGCCCACCACACACTCAACACATAAAAATTAGTCAAATCTCAGAGTTCCTTGGTTTTTTTTTTCTTTTTCCTCACGCACAAGTTGACGCTTAAAAGTTGCCGCTTTGCCAAGCTTAATGGGATTTTTTCTAAATTATGTTAATAAGAGCAATGCAAATCGAGATAATAGAGCAAACAACTTCAAAACAAAAAAAAAAAAAAAATTTTTTTTTCAAAAAGGCAATCTACGCAGCTGAACACAAGGAGGCGGCGCAGCTTTCATAATATTATAAGAAAATAAGTAAACCAAAAAAATTTACTTTAATAATAAGTAAAAGAAAAAAAGTAGTTTATACATAAAGACAATGCCAACACATTTTCGTCCGCTTTCGTGTATTGTTGCTTGTCATATTTTCGTGATTTTATTATGAACATGTTAATTAAATCAGCGCAACTTGGACCACACACGTGGCCGTGTTGCCGTTACTGCTGCTGTCAATGCCGCCGCTGTAGATACCAGCAAGAGCAATACCATCAACACCAACAACAGCAAGTTCAACAACAATAACACCATCATCACCAATAACAGCAACAACAATCTCTGCGTGGACTAGTTCAAAGCGTGTTTGTTGCTTAAAAGCAAGCGCGTATTTCCTGCTGTTGTTGTTGTGCATATTGCTTTTGTTGTTTTCCATTACAGCCGCTATTATAATTTATGATTTCTTGTTGTTACTGCTTGTCTGCCGGAGTGCTGTTGTTGCTGGTATCGCTCAGAAAATTTGACAGCTTTTATTAGACAAGTTGCGTGCGTGTGCATGTGTGAGTGCGTGGCTTTAGAGTTTGCACCGAACTAACGCCTGCAATGTAGTACAGACTACATACAATGGGTTATGGGCTATGATATGCTCGTACGAGCGGGTCACAGGAGGCCCAATTGGAAATCGCTTTCATATGTAGAAATATTGATTGTTCGATGACAGTCAACTTGGCAATAAGAGTGGTAAGGAAGAGCTATTGGGAGAGTTTTTAAAACTCATAAAGAAAGAGCGACACTATAGAGGCATTAGAAGATGCGGTTATAAGTAAGAGCTTGATGGTGATATGGATAAATTTTTAAAAGATTGAAACATTGTATTGTCTTAATCTCGGTCGTTCATTTTATATGGCAGTTTGTTTTGGTTAGGAAATGGACGCATATATATTTTATATAGGTTCTTTGACGTTTCCTATTGGTTGTTGCAAACTTCATGGTTAACTTTAATTACCATATTCATTTTATGCCTAAAACCAGAAAAGGAAATACTCATCTATTGCTCTAAATATCTGATAAGTGTGTTGGCATAAAAGATTTGGGCAAAATTGATAACACCTTTTCAAATGGTAAGGCGAAACAAGCTCACGAAATGGCATACTCAGCTCCATAGTCTTTGAAAATATTGTCAAAAGTGATAAGGGATGCTTTATTTTACTTACTGAAATAATTAGAATTATCAATTCAGACGAAACTCATTTCTATTTCTCTATGTAGCTAAATGAATTCTAACAGATATTCGCCCTATTTTGGCTGCAACTACGAGAGAAAGTCAAAAATCAGTTGAAATTTTTTGCAGATTCCTGTTACTTCACTCATCAGCCTAAACTGTTGTGGGAGGTGTGGCAAAAGCTCGATAACATATATCTCACTAGTACTATTTTAAAATTAATTTCAACTATTGTAGTTATTTCTTTCGCATAACCTTTAGTTTAATGCAAATTTTTCGTTTCCAATCATTAGTAGCGGTTAATAAGTCTTGACTATGTTGTTTTTGTAAAACTTTTCCTAAGCTCAGTAAAGCATTTACCGAGATAGTGACATTGTTTAATGGAATTCCAGTCCACATAAAACAAGGTTATTGAAAGTACTAAAAAAAGTACTAAACTAAAAAAAGTCCAACAGCTCGGGAAAAAGAAGATCAACCCTCTCTCTTTTTCATAGCAAGAGTTGAAATAACAGTTTATATGGTTCTAGAAAAGGAAATGTTCTCTTCCCTTAAGCTTCGCATCAAATAAGTTACTTGAACAAAGGCTTCTTAAGACAACTAATTAATCATAATTAGATAATAGAAATTTCTGAATAATTAAAAACTCAATATACTATATATGTAGGTTAACAAATATCTCCCTTCCACCTCTTTGTCTTAAGCATGGACTTCACTAATGCGAAATTCACGCTATTTTAAAGATTTCCTTCGTTAGGGGCAAATCTGCTAGAGAAACGTTCCTTGAGATTAACAATGTTTTGGGGGATGATACTGTATCACTTCGAACTGCGGAGGAATAGGTTCGACAATTCAGTGCGTGTGAAAACGACACCATGGATAAGCCAGCCGGCGGAAGACGGTCGTGGTCGAAGGCCGGTGAATCGTCCCAAACAGTGGCCAAGCCGGGATTGATAGCCAGGTAGGTTTTGCGCTGTATGTTTGGTGGGATTGGAAGGGAATCACCCACTATGAGCTGTTCACATATGGCCAGACGCTTAATTCTATCATCTACTGTAAACAACTGGACCGCTTGAAGCAGGCGCTCGACCAGAAGCGTGTAGTGTAGTGTTCCACCAGAACAACGCCAGACCACACACTTCATTGATGACTCATCAGAAGCTACGGTAGCTCGGATGGGTGGTTTTATCGCATCAACGATATATGCCGGGCATAGCACCAAGTGATTACCACCTGTTCCTGTCCATGGCGAACGTCCTTGTTGGTGTAAGTTTGAACTCAAAATAGGCTTGTGAAAAGTGGCAGTCCGAGTTCTTCGCAAATAAGAAGGGCGCCTTCTATGAGAGGTTATTATGAAGTTGCCAACTAGATGGAAACAGATTATCGAACGGCGCATATTTGAACTAAATTCGATCACTGAAACACTTTTAGTAATGCATTAAGTAAAGAGCGAAAAAGCGGGAGGGAGACAATCTATTATTTATATACTAGAGGACAGTGTCCACGCTTTACTGTGGCTAATGCATAGATGATGCTACTAACACCATCTATATGATTTCTGGTCAGACCCTACCTTTAAGTAAAACGTATATAAATTAGGTAACTAAGGGGGGATTAGTTAACTGGATATAGCACTTTGGGTAAAATCGTTGAAAAGAGATTTTCTAAGTTGGAAAGAGACGAAATGAGTATCGAGGACAATGAAGGCAGTGCACGCTCTAAAAATGCGAAAACTCTGTGCTAAGTGGGTGCCGCGCCAGTTCATAATTCAACAAAAATAACTAATTGCTGATTCTGTAAAATGTTGAAGTATTTTTTAATCGTAATAAAGCCGACTTTTTGCGTCGGTGTGTGGCAAAAGAAACATAGCTCCATCTTGTTATACTGGAGTCCAATCGACAGTAATAAAATATTCAAATCATTCTTACATGAGATTTGAACATGCGCTTATAATTTGAAATACAACTTTGATATTTATGAATTTAATTGGCTTTTAACATGAAGAAATAAAAAGTATCCTATCTCCGTTCCCTGCTTCTAAGCTTCCTCTCCAACAATTTTCAACCAAAACGGTTCAACCGTTCTTGAGTTAGAAATAGTGCAACTAACACGGCTTTCCTTATATTTATAGATATTAAATGTTGGCTAAAACTTGATAATTTCTTTTAAGATAATCAAAAAAAAAAAAAAAAAAAAAAAAAAAAATATGTGGAAAAGGGTATCATCAATTTCCACGTGTGTGGTCGCGCTTCATTTGCGCATGCGTGACGTTTGTTCGCTGGCTTTCGCGCGCCACAAATTGCACTTGCTGGACATATTTACATACACATACATCATTAAGTATTTTGCATATGATAAATTGTAAGCTGACTTCCAACTAAACAACAAAATAATCCGCTGTTAACATTCTGGCAAACATATGTGCACACAAAGGAAGGAGGAAATACCGCAAGCGACGTCAAAAGCGGTGAAATCGAGTGATTAAAGCTAGTTGAACAAGCGTGATAATGCAAATACACATGAATATACATAAATATATAAATATATGCTACACAAAACAAATATTTGCAATGTGCATAAACACACTCACATATATGTACATATGTATAACACAACACATGCATGCTATGTACAGCATCAATTTCTGACAACATTTGATTTTGATTAATTTCACCAATCACCTGCTGTCCCACCGACCGAACGCCAACTGAACTAATGGCATGAGATACACCTATTTTTGCGTGCATAACACAAATGTCTAAATGACTGGTTTGCGTATTAGGGTGGCTCTAAAATTTTGTATAGGATTTTTTAGATATTTTTTTTAACTCAGCTGTTTTTAGCCGTCTGAAAGAGCACAAAGAGCACAGATTTTTAACTAGAATATATTTTGATATTAATAATTGTGGCACAACTGATCTTGCTCCAATTTTGCCAAACTATTTTTTTATTTTTAAAATCTCCGATTGGAGATCGAAGTTGTCATGTCTGAAAGCGTAGAAAAATTTGAGGTGGTACTAAGAGATAACCACCCTTATTTACTAAATTTTTTAGACTTATCTTACAACTCGTAAAAGTGACAAAGAAAAACTGAAATATTGAAAATTTTATATTTTTGGAAATCTTTAAATGCTCGAAATATATTTTCAAATAAATTGTATCATTCGAATAAGTAACATGAAAGTACAGAAAAGTTTCAATTTTAAAATTCTTTTACAAAAACTGTTTTCAAGTCCACCCTAATGCGTTTTTTTCTGTAATTCATTTCACATTTTGAATCAATTACAAAAAAGAGAAAACAAGCTAAAATTTCATTAAATATAATATTATATATTTTTAGTGTCACCCTAATGTGTTGTAATATTGAACGCATTTTTGTATTTCGAAAGAGGCACTGAATAAATTTAAGAAACGATTTAAAAAATAATTTAATTTAAAAAAAATTAGTACCACCCTAATACATATGTGTATACCTGTACAACAATTTACTATGTCTAGCTCTGCTGTCCATCAAATTGTGTTTAATTTTTCCGCATGTTGTGTACCCGTTATCTAGTTTGGCTAGTTCGTACGCTTTTTTTGCGCTTGCCAGTTTTCAATTTTTCGCATATTTTACTATTTTTGGGTGTTGCTAATTTCGTCGTAGTTTGATTTTATTTCCATGTTTTATTTATTAACTATATGCTGTTTTTTCGTGTGTGCGTCTTGAATTTCAAACATCTAGTGGAAACTGATTGCAGCAATCAATCAAATAATTTCGTATGCAAACTGTATTTATGGTCTTTTAGCGGAAGATATCGTAGAAGAAGGTGGTTGTAGCAATTAATTTTTAGAAAAGCTTCGTTTCGGTAATGAAGCGAAATGATTGCTAATATCGCTGTTTTTTTGCTAAACTAATTATGAACGCAGCTTGTTTAACAAATCAAAACAAAGTACGCCCTTAATTGAGTGTGGCCTATTGGGAGGCCTAACCTTGAATGAGTTTTATATAAATATTTCCTATAAATTTTTCGCAACGTCAGCTTGTATTGAATTCGAAAAGTGAAACTGAAGCCTTTTCTACGCAGCGATGCATAAGACTGGTATATTGTCGCTTATCATACGCGAAGTTTGCAGACCAAGTAAAAAAGATGCTACTTTTTATATTCAGAATGGAAAGTTATTGCCCATAAAGAGCTATTGTTGGTTAGGTAATGGTGTTGATTCATTTACTAAGGTTACAAAATTTCAAAACTAGAACTTGCTTTTATTGTATCAGTTCGTATGGTTGGAAAAATTTGCTTCGCTTATTATTTTTATAGGTCTGGTAGTGAACGAGAGCAAGACAAAATATTTCTTGTTGCACTTGGCTCCCACGTCACTCTTGACAGTCATAACTTCGAAGTCGTAGAAAATTTCGTCTATCTTGAAACTATCACTAACACCAGCAACAACATCTGAGTTCTCCGAGAGAAAGAAACAAAAACGTATTGAACCAGTCGTTACAATATTTAAGGTGACAGCGTGATGTCCAAGCATGGAAGGCGGCACGGAAGTCATTCTCTCAGGAATAGCCTTGAAAGCTGCTGCTTCTATCCCCTCTGCCGTCTCAAAATGCTTCACTTTTATCGGACTTTTCAGGCAAAGAAACAGACAAATCCTGGGGGCGACATCTGAGCTGTAGGGCGGCTGCGGAAGCATTGGGATGCCGGYCTTGGTTAGGTAGCTGTTCACAAGAAAGGCGGTGTGAGCCGGGGCGTTGTCGTTGTGCTCCACCATAAAGTTATGTACTTCAAATTTTGATAAATTTAACATCTGGGCAATTACACGAATACTTAGACGACGGTCTGCGTTCAAAACATTGTCGGTGTTTGTAGAAATCGTAGGCCTCCCAGCACGATGAAGACCGCGGCCTCTTTCCGGCTCTCCAAAAGACGTGGTGCCACCGAGCACAACACTTCTTGCTATGTAAAAAAATATCTCGGTAAGCCTGCTTGATCATATCAAACGTCTCTGTCGTAGATTTTCCGAGTTTCACACAGCATTGAATCGCATTCTTCTTCTCTACCGAACTCTGCATTTTAGACGTGCACCACTCACAGAAACACTTCGAGCGAAAATGTTTGTCCTAACAGTCCAGGTGCTCGAAGACAACTGATCAACCGCTAGTTCGTTAGCTAGGAACGCCCTCTACCAAACCCGAATACAGTCAGTGCACGTACGCTCCGATGTACATACGCCACGGAAGAAAATCAGTCCTATTGCTATCCGCACAAACCCTGTATTTCAGCGAATTAAGAGACAACGGCACCGCTGGTTGGGACATATCGGCCGAATGAACGACACTTCAGCACTGAAAGTATTCTACGCAGAGCCCACCGGCGGAAGCAGAGGAAGGAGAAACCTCCACTACGTTGGAAAAAAAAGGTGGGGAAGGACCTGGCTACGCTTGGAATATCCAATTGGCGCCAAGCAGCGAAAAGGAAGAACGACTGGCGCGATATTTTAAACTCGGCTATGACCTCGTAGGTGGTACTGACGCCAATAAAGAAGAAGATTCGGCGTTCTTGCGTGGATATGTGAAAGACAAACTTTACAAAAACGCCTGTATTTAAAAAAACGACAGCTGCGGTTCCACCAAGACACGACTCAGTGAAAGCTGTGCAAGAACGCATGAATTGGACTTCGAATTGAATATATCCATATTCACCTTATTCTCCAGATCTGTAGCGACTATTTTCTGTTTTCAAATATCAATAATATGGTCGCTGGAAACAAATAATCGCGGTATGATAAGGTGAAGACCAAACTTGAGGCCTATTTTGAAGCAAAGCGCAAATTGTACAACAAAAATGTAATATTGAAAAATTGTATATATAATCAGTGTATCACCTCTGAAAGCAACTACATACATATGTTGATTAGAAAAAATAAAATAAAAATGTTTGCCAAAAAAATGTGTGTTTCGGGCATCTTCCGGGGCTTCAATCAATAATTGAATATGAACTAATGCTTATGTAAGAAACAACCTATTCATTGAAGAAAAATGGCTCTGAAACACCACATCCATGCAGCTACATAAAAAGAATTGAAGCTGAAGTGAATCAAAATCGATATCTATAAATAAAACATACTAAACAACTTAAACTAGCTTGTTCCAAAATCTTCTACAACGTATATTTCTAAGCCAACAAAATGTGACAAATAATCACAAAAAAAAAAAAAAAAAAAAAAAAAAAAAAAAAAAAAAAAAAAAAAAAAAAAAAAAAAAAAAAAAAAAAAAAATGCAAATAGCATTACATGTACAGACAATACACGTTTCAAAAGTAAGTTAAATGGTCGTATAAATTGAAAAGAACACGCAATTTATGAATGAAATGCTTCCACAGGGAGTTAAGCCATTAGTTTGCGGTAGACTAACAAAATTTATGCAGCGTTATTACCGTTTTTATTAGTCGTTATAAGCAATAGACAGATAGTTATGTAGAACTAGAAGCAAGTTAACGTTTAGAAGGAGCATGTAGATAAGGCTATGTGCAGAGTGGAATGGTTTGCTTGGTAGACGAGACAGCTCCCCTTAAGACCTTAAGAGATATCCAGCTAAGTTTTTCTTTAGGAAATACTATAATTTATATATTTATTTCAGCAGTTTCCTCGCAGCGTATTGCTTTGAGCCATGCGCTGACTAAGTTGTACAAAGATAAAGCTGAATTCCTTAAACAAATAGATCCAATTAGATTCACAAAGTCTGCTAATCTGACTAGAGTTCATACGTAAGTCACAGAGGTTATTTTAAGTAGACCTTAAATTCTAAAAGTTTGTCAATTTCTTCTGAAGTAATTTTATGATACATTCAGTTAAGTATAATTTAAGTTTGACTAAAATATAATACTTGTTTAGAACTGCAAACTTCTTGTTCAAAGGCACCTCTGTTATCCGCTGCAACTCCTTCAACTTGCATTTATAGGTGAACAAGTAGTAATTACGTATTCATATATATAATGGTACATGTTTATACATAATAGTACAGAAGTAATAATTGCATACCTAATAACTTCATACTTCTAACTCATTCCGCAAACACCACAAATTGTTCCATTGTTTACCACCCCCATTTGCCGGTTGATTGCCCCGGTTGCCGGTGGCAACGCAAACATTCCAACACAAAGCAGAAAACGAGGTGAAGCAATAACAGGAAACTATGCCGACGCGGCAACGAAGGCTAACGCGAAAGCTATGGAACAAGACAAAATAAAAAGTGTGACACGAATGCTCCCGTCGCTTGCCGAGCGCTTGTTATCGAACGCATGGCGCGGTCGATTGATTGCAGGCGCTTGTTGAGTTTGTTGTTGGGTTGACATGGCACTGCAGGAATTCGCACGAAACACGGAAGATTTTGTTAGTTCAATGTGTAAGCGTTGGCACGCGGCAGCTAATATTTTTGGCGGCGATTAGGAATTTCCAGTCAATTATGGAAAAATTACAGGAAGTGTTGCATTTAGTACAGAAGAGTATACTAAAGTGCTGAGAAGTGTGTGTTTGAAAAAAATTTCATAATGGAACTATTGAAAAGCGTTTCTGATAAACTCTGCGCTAAATAAAAAATATAGCTAATTTTTGTTTTGTGGATAAGTTGCCAAATGATCTGGCATTGTGCGGAGCTATGTCTGCAGATTTAAAGTATTTATAAATTTTATAAATTTTCTCGCTGTAAAGCTAAATTGAGCTAGCTGTTTAATTGTCTGATTGCTTGCAATTCCTAATCGTTATGATAACTGGCGCCGAGGGTAGGCAAACGCACACACTGTTGGACTTAAAAAAGCAGCAATGGGCGAAGGAGCGTGGTAGGTATTATAAATATTTTATAAGAAAAAGTCTAGTTAAAAAAAACTCTGCACAAAAAATACAGCTAACTAAATACTAACGTTTTCAAATTTATCTATATATGAATTATTTTGATATCTGTTGTTGGATTTTAATTTAATAATATTAATAAATGTGCAGTGATTAGAGCACCTCTAAACTTTCACAATTTTTTAGTTAAATAATTGAGATGAGAACTTATTACAAGTGAAATGAGTGCTATTAGACATAATTTGTAACCTTATTGATGTTGAATAAGACCTTGGTGCCTGTTTTTCTTTTTTTTTTTTTTGCGAGAGCATATATTCTCCATGGTATAAGAACACAGAATTCAATAACAGGTGAACAAGAGAACTAAATATGCGCGTAGAAACTAAGATTTTTAATGCTTGTTTTAAAATAGTGCGCCGCCTAAGCATTTTCTAGGTCTGGATGTGCAATTTTTATACTTTCGCAACAAAGTTGCTAAAGAGAGTATTATAGTTTTGTTCACATAACGGTTGTTTGTAAGTCCTAAAGCTAAAAGAGTTAGATATAGGGTTATGTATACCAAAGTGATCAGGGTGACGAGTAGAGTTGAAATCCGGATGTCTGTCTGTCCGTCCGTCCGTCTGTCCGTCCGTCCGTGCAAGCTGTA
>NW_017535296.1:589935-617153 GCF_001853355.1 Bactrocera latifrons
AAATTGAAAATGGACGTGGCGTCGCCCACTTATGGACCAAAAACCATATCTCAGGAAGTACTCAACCGATTTCAATGAAATTCGGTATATAATATTTTCTTAACATCCTGATGACATATACCAAATATGGGTGAAATCGGTTCACAACCACGCCTGAAATCTCGATTATCACTTTATCATGCGAGAGTATGAAATGTTCGGTGACACCCGACCTTAGCCCTTCCTTACTTGTTTGACTTACGTTTAATGGATTTCAAAGCTCTTAAGGTTTTTGAATAATGTTTTGTTTACAGCTTTGTTGCTGACACTTTACATGAAATTTTTGTGGTAGAAATTGACAAGGAGAAGACCACTCTTTTTATGTTATTTTAAGCATTGCTAAATTACAATAAATTTAAGTTCAGATCTTTACCGCGAGAGTGAGTGAAGAGATTACAAATTGTGAAATATACCTCAACTGATGCAAAGACCCTTGGAAGACTTTATATTTTTATGAATTTCTGTTACGATTTCTGCCATTTTGGTGCTTATTATAGCTAAGTAATAGTAATATTACTAATTATTTCTTTTTGGTTATGAAAAATTGTTTGATCATCATGGGATTTCATAAACAATATTTTTATATTACTCATAAAGAGGTTATATACAGTTAGAAGGCCGAAAAAAAGCGATTTTTCAAAATTTTTTTTTGAGAAAACTTTCTAAATTATCGAAATGTGGATCACCGAATTTGAAAACAGCATTTTAAGAAAAACGTCTTTTCATATTCGCTTGTAACTTCAAGAAACATTTATAGAAATCAGATCTGGCTGAGTGACGATGAAAAGTACCAGTTTGTCCAATTTTAATTTTTCAAAGAAGTAGTGAATCAGTAGTTTATACCTTGTCTATTATTACTAACATGGTTTTGTGCTCATTTTTTGCATTGCGGTTATGAAGTAATCTTATTTTTAAATCGTTTTTGGTTTGAGAAATTTTGCGGAACTCCATTTCTCTCTAGTTAGTTAGTTAGTCTAACCATTTTCTGTTCACGGTACTAGCATAATAACTATGAAAGGCTTAAATGTTTCAACGACAATTATGGTGAAACCTGTTTGAAAAACGATGAAGTCTAGACATTGCGACGTTATCGCCTTAAGTCTACATTTTTGCTACCTTGACAGCAAAACCTTTTGAATCTCATATAAGTTCGATAGGCTGGCGAGTGGTTTGCTATTGGCGCTAGCCTCAAAGCGCATCTCCTGTAAGAGCATCTTTTCATCCGACCCTAAAAGTTTCTGGCATCAAAAGTTGTTGGTGCCTCAGCAACAGAAAAAATCGAGCAAGGGGTGCACATATTCTATATTTAAATAAAATTTCGAGAGCAAACAAATCAGCCTTCTAATTCAAACTGTTGGAATCAGTCCAGTAATATCTCATTCGAGTATTTTATGAAGAAAAAGTTAGGCCGCCAGTAGAGTTCATGCTAGTATAAGCAAATAATAAGGGTTTCAAACGAGTGAAAAAGTTTCCACGACATTAAGATGAAAGGTTAGGAAATAATCCTAAAAATAATTTATATCATTTATACGTATGTACATATGTACTCATCTACAAATATAAAGATAAAAAACCTAAACAAAGCAAATATTTTAAAATTTTATATTTTTTATTGATTATGTTACCCTTAATGATTTGTAATCATTAAATTTGTCCTATTATCTCAGAGGAAATCGCGCGCATGGACGAACTCATCTCCTCCTCGCACCATCA
Source organism: Bactrocera latifrons (assembly GCF_001853355.1). Lineage (NCBI taxonomy): Eukaryota > Metazoa > Arthropoda > Insecta > Diptera > Tephritidae > Bactrocera > Bactrocera latifrons. The sequence goes on from NW_017535296.1 coordinate 591,688, forward strand.
TCAGCACTCAACCATGGCATCATCGCATCATTCGCACAAAATCGAACGCACCTCCATACGCACCTACTATTCGAATATGGATGTGAGTCAACAGCGCAGCTCGCGTCAGCAATTATTCCAGCAACAGCAACAGCAACAGCAGCAGCCATTGCAACCGTACGCACCAGAATTGCTGCCACGCTATGCGCAACACAACGTCAATCCTTACGCCGTGCCGCTGACACAAAGCAACATGCCAGTGCAACATGCTGCACGGCAGCAACAACAACATTTACGCGGTGGCAATAGCTATGACTATGAACTCGAGCGCTACGTAGACGTGGTCGACGATGAGCTGGGCATTGATGGTGATTATGAAGATGATGATTGCGGCTACCAACGCATGCGTCCGCCGGCGCGACGTGCCACCTTCATGCCACATGGACCAGGACGTCGAAATCACACGACCAGCATGATGTCGCAAATACCAGGACAACGCAAATATGCTTACGATGAGCTGACGTTGCCCGGTGCGGGTCTGCAGACGGCCAAAGCGCGCATGCAACATGCACCGCCAATGCCACAGCAGCAGCAACAACCTCCGCTTGCGCCACAAATGCGCATACGCAGCCCAAGTTTGCCGATAATACGCCACCAGGACTACGTCAAACGACAGGCGCCGCAGCAGCAGCGAATGCCTGGTGGCATACCGCAACAGAAAATACCACCACAAGCTACACAACTTGCGCCAGCGGCGGTATGCGGTGATGGCATTCCTGTGGGTGCGCCTAGCAACGCGCTTCATCGATCTAACAATCCAGTTAATCCTGGTTGCCCGGAGGAAGACACCTCAGGCTATCGCAGCGATTCACCGAAGAACCCACACACGCCGGAAATCTGGTATAACGATGCCGCCAGTTTGCAACGCAGCGGCAGCAGCACGACGAATAGCGGCTTGTTGGGCGCTGATGGCAGTGGTGTGGAGTTGGGTGCGGCACCCATTGCCGTAGGTGTGGACGGCGTCATTGCGGGAACCAACGAGGTGGCAGGACGCGCTAAACGTTCAATAACAGGTCAACAACTGGCGAAATGTCAGAAGCAACAACAAATGCAACAATATGCATGCGATGAGGTGCAACAGCAGCAACAGCAACAACAAATTATGAACTCCACCTACGTTGTGGCACGCTCATATAACAGCGGCATGGACGACAGTTGCCAGGGCAGGTGAGCGGGCGCGTTTGTTTTATCGAAGTGTCTGTCAAGACGACGGTTTCTAAGTTCTCCTGTGCAACTCTGATATAACTTTTTAATATGTAAACTGTTTTCTTTTCTTTTCATGCAGCTACTACATGACACCGCTGAGTCCCTCCAACCTCAGCACACGCGATATTTCCACCTCCAATACATACCCCATACATCCCGGCGATCAGCACGAGTACTATGCCAACGCAACAACAGCACAGCAGACACACGACGAACGCGAACGTGCTAAGTGGACTAATTACAATAGCAACAGTGAGTACACGGGGAAACCTATTAACGGTCCGAACTGGCTGAATCGTGGCCTACACGAGCTGAAGGATAGCGAAGACGACACGCAATCGATGCACTCGTCTTATTTACGCGGTCAGAACGCGCCCGTTGATCCCGTCACTATGGCCGAACGCATCGACAAACGACGCAAGGCAGCCGAGTATCACAATGCGATCAAACAGCAGCTGCACGAGCGCGAAATGTTGCGCAAGTGGGAGATGGAGCGACACAAGCAAGAGGAAATGCTGGAAGAGGAGCGCTTACGTAGGCAGAAACAACTGGAGCAGGAACGTTTGGAATATGAACGGCGGCAACAAATGGAACGTGAAACGGTGCAAAAGAAGAAGCAACAAGCAATGTTGGATGCGATTGCGAAGGCAGAAGAGGCAGCTAAGCAGGACAAACAGCGCAAGCGTAAGCAACGTGTGCCGCCGATGGAGAAGGAGCAGAAGGAGCAAGAGGCTGAGACTGCAGAAGCAGAGGAAGTTAAGATGACAAAAGCGAAAGTTAATACTCGCAATCGACCGAAGAGAAGTGTAACCGTTCAACAACACGATGACAAAGCCGAGTATGAAAGACAACCTGACAAGAGAGAGAAAACTGAGCGGGCACACGCAGTACCGAATGTTGAGGAGCCTGCGGGGCCATCCACAACACCACCGCCAAAAGAGGAGGAAGCTGGGTTGTTTGAGAATCCAGCAATGAAAACTAAATCACAAGCACTAACTTTGGAGACCAAAAATGTGGAACGTCTTGAAGAGGTAGAAGAAGAAGAAGAAGAGGAGAGGGTGCTCATAGGTACGCCCATAAACTTACGACGAAATATTAAGAAGAAAATTGTAAATGCCACCGAGGCTACGAAGGAGCCGAAGAAGATGCAGGCTAAAGTCGACGTACAGCCCGAGAATGTGGCTGTTATCATGCAGCCAGCCACGCTTATACCGCTACCCGTGACGTCCGACATATTTGGATTACAGAATGCCATTGGGAATCTACAGATCGCTACATATTGGATGCAACAGCAGCTGAAACCGAATACCGCTGCTTCGACGATGGACTTTTCGAAAACAACCGGCGATGTCACACAACGAACGGCAACTTCGATCTCCACGGAAGATGGCTATCAGATGGAGAGTGTGGTTGAAGACCAGCAAAAGACTGTTGTGGGGGTTGAAGAGAAGAAGGTGGATGAGAAGGAAGAAGATAAGTTAACTAAGAATACTAATGGAAATCCCAAACACGAAGAGCTAGCGCTCATACCACTTGAGACCAGGCCAGCAGTTACGGGTAAGCAGCACTTAATTGAACCACAAGCGCATCAGGATGTGGAGACACAAACAGAATTACCACTCAATTGCGATCTCTGCCTATTTCATGACAATTTCTACAAAGTGCTACTGAAGCGCGAAGTTTCTACCACAACAACAACGCAGACATCTAAGACCAAAGATAAACCAGCTAAAGAGGCGGATAAGGATCAAGAGACAACAACTACTACTACAACCACAACGACCACGACCTTTAAGGCGAAGGCCAAAGACAAGGATAAGGAGAAGGAAAAGGACAAGGACAAAGATAAAGATAAAGACAAGGAAAAGGAAAAAGAGAAAGAACGCGAACGCGAACGTAATAAGCGTAATCAGAAGGACGGCGTGCCACACAATGCAAGTCTCACTGTGAGCACACATAATAACCACAATCACAAAGTAGACGACCGCCCCAAGTGGGGTGTGAATCGGCCTGTCGTGCAATATGTCAAGGCCAGCGAACGCGACCCCTTCTATTTGCGCAACAAGAAGAAGCACAATAGTAATCATCACATCAAGGCGCCTCGTTCACAGTCGGTTGATGCGCGACTCGATAGTGCCGCCGCTGACGCCGAAGATGGTGAGACGGACCGTGATGCCGATAGCGCCGGTGAGCACGAGAGCTCGTCAAATGTGGAAGAAGGCTTTTTATTGAAGGCACGCAATGTCTGCACGGAAATTTTGCCCATCAAAACGGATGAGAAGGGGCGCATATTTTTGAATTTTCGCGAAGCAAGCGCCATTATGAATGAGGATGAGATCAAAGACAAGTTAAGGCAGCGTTACTTTAATTTCGGTCGCATACTGCCGCGTCGCAGTTGGGCTTCGGCCACACAGCAGGGTTTGCAGTTCAGAGCAATGGCTGCGAAGGCGATCGCAGCTCAGCCCACAGCGCATTTAGCTGATGATTAGGTAACACCTGTTTCTTAAAGGTATTATATTACAGAAAGGTGGATGGGTGAAGTCTGGGCATACCACATTGGTAATAACTAGCGTACATTATGATTTTTTCTTGTGAAATGTATGCAGAAGAGGAAATATAAGTGAAAGAGTTTTGGCAAAATTGAAAAACAAGCTGCAGCAAAATGAGGTATCTATTGTGACATTAAATTACTGAAAAATTCTTCTACAGACATTACTTCTCTTAGTTGCAACTATTTATGTATTCATCCCATCCGAATCGAAGGGCCTGTCTATACTTAAGTTTTCTATAGTTGACCTAATTGGTCTAGTCTGATAATATTCAAATACACTTCAAGTTGTTTATGATGTTTCAGGTGAATTTATGCTGTAGTAGTTATCTAGTAGAATTTCAGTTTTCTACTTATGTTTCGGGAAAACCCACATTTGTTCTTGCAATTTCGATCCATCCTTGAAAATACTTATTTCAGTGAACATTTATGGTCCCTTTATGATGTTGATCAAATCGGGAAGATTCTTCCTCAACTTCTGTGCAAAAAAGACATATCTAATGAACTTATGTCTACATATAATAATCCATACTATTTTTTAATATTTGCCACCCCTGAAAGCAAGAGATTTTTCCCGTTCAAAATTTGAGAACTTGATTAATATGTTAAGTCAGTTCTTGTAAGTTTATCAGGGATTCTGCGTATTCCATTCTTCGATAAAGCAAAGGCTTAATAAAAGTCTCTTCAACGGAAACTTTGCTTGCAACAGTTGATCTCGTCTCAGGAAGGAGTTTTCTGTTAATCTCCAATTGGAGAAATATCGAAACTTTCATAATTGTTATATCCCTTCATATTTTAGGTAAGTTCTTTCACTGTAGTTTTTAACTGTAGAAAGCGCATTGGACAATGTATTAGCTCTTTAGTGGATACAGTTTTTAAAAGTATCTTTCTCCATTGAAGAAAATTTTAGTAGCATTTATTGAGTTTCTATAAGAAATGTACCTAGTAGCTACTGAAGCAATTCTCCATTGAAGCACTACTGTTACTTAACTAGGTTAAGCTTAATTTTAATTTTATACTTACAAACATAATCAATCCTTTTAAAAGATGAGCTCAATGGAGGGTCTCTCAAGGATATGCTACGTATTAGTAATTCCTAACTACATACTTGTACTTTCTGTAATATATTTGATGCATTAATTTTTCCGTTCAGCATTTATTTCGATTTCGTAAGATTTATACAGTGTCTCAACAAAAAATTTTGATTATTTAGAAGAATTTTCGTTTCCAAGACAGATACTCACTGCCAGGTGGCTCAAGTTGCTATTCAGATATTTTCGAAATAATTTTGTCTTTTTTACTGATTTAGGGTGTTTTTCCATATTATACTATTAATTCTGGAAACCGTTATGAAAAATAAAAACAAAATATCGTAACCAAAGTCCTCAGTAGGGTGCCATTCATTCCATCCTAAGACATCGAGCTATATTGGCGCATAAAAAGTTATCGTTACTGACTTCAGGATTTATTAAATCTTGTTCTTAGCATTTAAGAAAAGCAAAAATATAAAAAAACTAAAAAACTTTGTATTTAAATACTCGCAATTAAGCGCTCTTGCATACTTATATTCATACACACATACTTACATATACCGAAATATAATAAAGTCGTAAAAAATACTCACACATCACAAACAATGAAGCTTATATTTGGACGTTCTTACATAACTAACTGTGTGTTACCTTTGTTGGTATGTCTGTAAGTACCGCCATACGCCTGAAGGCCAACAGCGCAACAATAGCGACAGGTGGCCAGCGAGCGGGTGGTGGGCACGCCATTGTTCGGGCGCATACTCACATAATTTTCGCACCCCGATTCGCATGACATTGGCTTTCGGCATTTAGTGGTAAGTAAAACCGAGAAAAAAACTATACAAACACAAACTTTTAATTTATTTTATGTGGCATGCAACCTTTGTCATAGCACAACTATTACATGTGCGGCAAATAACGTCGCTTACATGCAACATGTGTGTGCTTACAACTATATGTACAAATATATAGTATATATATTATAACAAGTTGTTGTGTGGCATGTTGTGTGTGTTGCAATCCCAAAACTAGAACATTCATGTGACTTTATTTTTCAATTGTTAGGTGAGTTTCGTATTTTATATACCACGAAGCAATGCCTAAGGTCAACATTATTATATTGCATTGAACTTGCCAACGCCACAGTTGCGGAATGCTTTATGTGTGGCAATGTGGCATGCTCGTATAATGCACAACACCCTGCTGCTAGAGCCTCATTGCCTTTAATGGCGTAAATTTGAATTGTTTGTCGCGATTTTCAGCACTGATTTGACGTTGAATTCTGCATAATTCTCTTAATAATTGCAATTTGCGAAAGACCACTCGGCATTATGACTGACTACCAATGAGCTTTACTTCTGAAATTGCGCAAATGTTGCACATTACGAAATTTGTGTTCGAGGCTGAGTTAACAGTTTTGTATAAGCTGCAGACACTTTGAAGCGACACTCATTTTGAGTTATGCAGACTTATGTATCTATCATATAGTATTGTAACTGCTTTTAGACAACAAGCCTGCAGGAATATATAACTAACTTATTGCGACAGGTCAAGATGCTTTACAAGAATCATATTTAGACAGATTCTAATATTTTCTTTGCAAGTTCTCTGTTGACGAAACAAAGACTCAATTCTACAAGATCCTCATTATTCCCTATAAGTCGGCTTTAGCGGTGTTCGAGGGGAAGCTATTACGGAAGATTTATGGTCAGTCGATGGAACGATGAGTTGTATGAGATATCTGGCCATATTGGCAGAGTTCAGCGAACCAATAGCATATGGCTGTAGAGAACGAGCTCGACTTAAACTTCGTGTATTGGAGTGCTGAAGACTTCTCACTCTCATAAACACGGAAAATATATGGAAAGTACCATTGTAGAGATTAAACATATAAGCAAGGATATGAATATCGCCAAGTGTTCAATTTTATCCAGCAGTCAATAGTAAACTGAAGGCTATGAATATCTTGGAACTATATATAACACAGTTTTTTGTATCTGGTCAGGTGACATTGTTATATTGTATTATTTTTGAGTGGTCTAAGATTAATATTTACGCTATTTCCCTAAAAAGAGTTGAAAGAAGTAATTTCTCGGGTATCAGTTCAGCCACATCGAGTAGTCCAACTGTACTCTAAACGCTGTATCCAATATTATTCGACTATAGACATAACTATTCGACCACCACACCTAAAATATCGTAAAAAAAAAGTACTGGTTAGATGTTTGTAGTACCTTTTTTTACTTACGAAAGTAAGCCTGCTTGTGAATCAGCGAAATATACTTATATTAATAGAAACTGGGATTATTTCAATGCTAATACTAAACAAAACAGCCAGTGAAGGTCGTGAAGTCATCTAAAACTTGTCTCATGTGAGTTTACCGCTGCCAATAGCGACAACATCGAAAATAGTTAAAATTCGAAAATCGTCGTGTTGGCATCAGAGAGGCAGCAGAAGATCTCAAAACTACTTTTGGGTAGACTCAATCAATTTAATTAATGTTTTGGCTATGAAACATGTCAATGCTAAACACCCAAATTTTGCAAAAGCGACATCAAATAGAGGTGACAAAAGAGAGACTTAAGGGGTATTCAAGTCTAGAGGCTCGAATTTCGAGCTTTTTCCAACAATTAATAAAAAAGAAGCACTAGATATATTTACTATCCGTTTTTTTACCATTTCTTTACTAAAATTAGAAGAGTACACAAAATAAATTTCAAAAACAAAAATTTATTTTTCATCGAGTTATGCGTCCTTGAAGAAAAGGGAAGAAAAAAGAGGACGTGGCCTCATCGCCATGATTTCTACCCTTGCGTCATTTGAAAAATAAAACAGTGACAGATTCTTAATGAGTACGAACGTCGCTATGTCATGAAGCAGCAAAAGTAAAAACAAATTTTTTTTTCATAAAATGGCGGCTACTCCAAAAAAAGGCGATTTTTCCACTAATTTTTCATTTTTTTTTTGTAATACATATTATAAATTTCAAATTTTTATTTTTTGTTGCTTCTAGTGATAGAAATATATTTAAAGAATATTCATGAAAAAATTCAAATAAATCGACTGATTAGAACTTGAGATATTGTGGCTACTGCATCAAAAAAGGAGTTGTGAGAAAAACGCGTTTAAAGTTTTACGTTGAGTTGCGGGCAGCGTTATAGATAGATAGATAGTTCGCTCAACCGGTCTAGTTGCCATGTCACTAAAATAGCTATAACTTTGAAAATAATTTGAGTTTTGAAAAATCCTTTTCGGGGGATGTTTTTGAATATCAAAACTATCGAATTATGAAAAAAAAAATTCGATTATTTAAAATTTCTGAACTAGAATACCCCCTTCATCACGAGTTGAGCATTGTACATTCATGAAACGCATCCTTACTGGTAACGAGAAGTGAATTTATAAATATGACGTCGGAATTCATTGATGTCGAATGGTAGTCGAAGATTCCAAACTTAAGAAAGAACAAGAAAAAACGTTAACTTCAGTTGCACCGAAGCTAAATACCCTTCACAGGTGCATTTCTGTTAGTAATTATGTGTTCAGTTTGTATCGAAGCTATATGTTACAGTAATCCGATCTGAAAATTTTTTTTCGGAGATTATATTATTACCTTAAACAGTAATCCATGTCAAATTTCGTGAATATATCTTGTCAAATGTGAAAGTTTTCTATACAAGAACTTGATTCCGATTGTTCAGTTTGTATGGCAGCTGTATGTTATATTGGTCCGATATCGGCAGTTCCGACAAATGAGCAGCTTCTTGAAGAGAAAATGACTTTTGCAAAATTTCAAAACGATACCTTAAAAACAGAGGGACTAATTCGTATATATACAGACAGACGGACACTTTCTGGGTGTTACAAACTTCGTGACAAACTTAATATACCCTGTTCAGGGTCTAAAAACAAACGTCTAAAGGCAAACCCAGTCAACATTTATAGCAAGTGTATGCAAAATCAGATTAAGAGTTTGGCAAACTTGTATTGACGCAAACTTTAACTTTAAATCAAGTTAATTTTGTACCTTACCGTTTACGACTAATTGCAAGAGCTGCGAATAAAAGAGACTACAAGGCCTCTTTTTTGAAAATTCAGATAGAGTAGGCTGTAGCTGCGGTACATTTTAAATACATATACTTCAAGTTAGCAAGCATAGTGTGACCAAACATACTTCCTACAACTTTACACAATTGTTGAAATGAAGCCTGATGCCACTCAGGTAACTTATGCTAATGAAACAATTAAGTTGATAACTGTTATTGACTGAAAGCAAAGTCTGTAAAGAAGGTAAATATTTATTTTTAAGATAGTAATATAAACATTAGGCAAGTAAGTTAGGGCTAAGTTCAAGTGCAACCGAGCAACTTGCAAGAATCAACGCCAATCAATTTTATAGAAAAAAAATATACTATATATAATTCAAAGCCCGACATAATTGATATATGGTTTAATAGGAAAGCGAAAATCAGGATATGTACTTAATGGGAGTTGAGATAGTATCACAATCACATTGTGTGAAATCAGCCCCATAATCGAAAATCTTGATTACAGTTATACTTGTATAAGGGCTAGGTCAAGTTTTCATGCATTTTTTTCTATTTTAGTCACAAAGATACACTGTGTTGTTATCAGCAACACTTGTTCTCTCATTTTCAATGAGATAACTCACTTGTTGACCGATATATAAAGTACAAAGTCATCCGAAAGTTCGAAAATTTTGTTTATTAGGTATATGGTGACTCAGGGAAGCATGGATCCGATTCAACGCAATTTGAATATGTTTGAATACACAGAAATACTATTATCAGGTAAGAAATCTGTCTGAATTTCAATTGTTTATCGCATATATTAACTGACGGATGGACAGACAAACAACTCATCTCATGATTTTAATCATTTATATACATATATATACAGCCCTGTACCTATTTAATTAGTTTTATGTGCTGCATACAACCGTTATGTGAACAAAACTGCTACACTCAGCAGCAACATGTTGCAAGAGTATAAAAAGTAGCTTGAAGGGAAGACAAGTTCATAATATTTAGACTAGTGAAATAGGTCTCGCAAAATGCCTAGAAAAAATATTACTAGAATTCAGATAGATATTTTAACATACACAGTTTATTAGCATAATATGTGGTGTATATGKATTTAAGACCAGCGTAATATATATATATAAAGCTGAAATCCTTAACTACACACATAAAAACAAACATATAAACCTTCATAAGCGCTTTAAACTCTGGAGGACAGCGCAACGCAAGTGTCGCTTATCATTTAGCATTTGCTCGTCATTCGCTTGATTACCATTGTTTTTTCCACCACCTTAATTATTTTTTTTTTTTTTTATATGTTATTGTTGATGATGATGAAACTATTTTTATTGCAGCTTTATGACTGCGCACGTGATTTTGCAGAATTTCAGCATTCAGTACGGCTAAATGACCGTGGTATACACACATGTTCTTGCAATGATTTTGTGGTTAATGCAAGCAAAAACAGTGGGATCTTAGCAGCAACTAAAACGGCAGCTTGAATTACATATGACAATAATGAGAGCCAATCATGGGGCTACACTTGACTTTACTGCCATTAACTGGATGCCATAAAACTGTATTTATATGACAAACAATTTTCTAAAATATCGCATTCGTTACGCAGTGCTGAGATGGGAATTAAAACTGTGCAACATGACTTAACTAATTACCGGGGTTTTGCGAAAAAACCAGTGGAAATTATGCAAAATTTATTTGTACACATACATACTATATATTCTGAGCTGAACTACTGATTATAGGTCTAAGGAGAGGCAATGAAGTATATCTTTAATGCTCGTTAAATTTTAGCGATCAGTAGTAACATTCTGACGCACTCCATACAATTGATTGTCATGGAATGTCTAAAAAGAATATCTGAACAACAGAATTAATTCTTCTAAATATTTCTCTTTATTTAGTTAAGGCGTTTTTGTATCATGAACAAGGGCTATTAAGTGTACCACAAAGGTTTAAAAAAAAACTGGTCTATCGAATCAGTTCCTTGTAAGGAAAACTTTTTTATTTGGCGAAACACTTAACGAAAATTTGAACAGATTGTTGCTTAAAGCAACGCTATAAGATCGTTCTATCGCTCAATCAGAATCAAAACCTTATATGGAACACATTTTTAAATGACAAGATATCTTTACGAAATTTCGTGAATATTATTGCTAGGGGCAAGACTATATTTTCGGCGCACATTGTTGAGGTCGGAACACTGTATCATATAGTAGTTGCCATACAAACTGAACGTTTAGTACCAAGTTTATGTATGAAAGAGTGTTTTTAGTTGAAAAAATATTTTCAAACAATTTTACATGATTTATAGCACTACAGCTTCACTGCAGACGCCGTCATCCTATTTAGAAAGCGAGATCTCTTCCGGGTTTGCGTCACCTTACACTTGGCCACAGAGAGTTAAAGTGTATAATGAGAATCCTAGGCCTCGCATTAGACTCAACCTTACAGTGGAATAGGCACGTGGAATTAACACTGTTCAGAGCCATCAAGGCACTCATTATATGTAGGCACCTAACTGGCAGATTCTGGGGTTGTGAACCACGTAAAATCACGTGGCTGTATAAAATTATCTTAAGCCTATCGCCACTTATCGAGTGGTTGCTTGGGCATCGAATGGCCAATGCGCACTTGCCCAACTGCAGCACTTGAAGTCATGCTGAAGCTCACTCCGCTGCACCTAGTGATCAATCAGGCAGCGAAGGCCTGTATACCATGCTTCTCATCGTAGTAGAGAATTTTGGAAAAGAAAACATAATGTGGTCTCAACAAATGAAGGCCTAAAGTTTACCACTTACCCTCCTTCCAGGGGACGGCGCTACGAAGAGGGTAAACTTTACAAAGAAGTTTAGAGTTACACTAGGCAGTAAGGCGGAGTATAGTGATACCACGCTCAACTTACGGCTGAGGAGCATCTCTATCCAGTTTTATATTTACGACTCAAAAATACGGAAAGGTATTGGAGCAGGCTTTGCGGAACCGCACACCTAAGTATCCATATCAGTGGGAGGTTTTCCAAGCATCTTTCAAGCAGAAGTCTTTACTTTAAATCAATGTGTCGAAATCAATTTTCATCGCTATATTCAGCGATAGTCAAGCGGCATTAAAAGGGATCTCAGTTTATGAGGTGAAATCGCTATTAGTGGAAGAGTATACAAGAAAGCTAAAGCATCTATCAGTTTGCAACTCATCTGGGTGCCGGGGCATAAAGGGATAGCCGGCAGTGAGATGACTGACGAAAGAGTTTCTCCGCACAGAGGCGAGAGAAGGAAGAGAATGGTAAAGACAGCTGGTAGCCCTGGTTTCACCCTCGCAAGGCTCAGGAAGCACTTGTGCAACATGGGCATAGCCTCCTTTACAAACTGCCGATTTTACGATATGGAACAGGAAACTCCAAAGCATTCATTCTATATTATTCAGTAATTTATAGAAACAAGGTCAAGGCCCTAGGTACTATATACGTGAACAGGGATCACATCACCTCTGTCCCGGCCAGCAAGCTCCTGTAATTATTTACAGTGCTGGACTTTTCTGACAACAATAGACCATAGGTCGAAGTGCAAAATCTCAATTATTTTTTTTTATCTATATGCTCTAGATATAGCTATCATACAAACTGGCAAATCAATATAAATTTCTTGTAAGAAAAACTTTCTCATTTGACAAATATATCCACGTAAATTTTAATATCATAGATTAATCTCAAAAGCAACTCTATAATCTCCAAATAGTATATTGCTCAGATTGGAGTATTGCAGGCTATAACAGCTACAGAAAGTGGTCGATCGGAATCGCCTTGCATTAAAAACTTTTTTGAAATGAAATTCTGTATAAAAAATTATCCACGACTGTGCTCTAATCTTGAAGAATATGAGTAATATCGAATCACTATAGCATGCAGCTGCTATGGGAATCAGTCGATCAATATCAATAAAAAAATCTGTTCATACCTTTTCTGCTTTAGAAATGCAACTGTAAAAGCTATTTTACTATTTTTCTATAAGTTCGTCTCGCAAGCTATGACTCATAAGCCATTATCATACAAACCCCAATATGTCTGAGCATGCGCACCTTCGCAACCAACTTAATAAAATACAGCCACAACTAAAATACTTGCATGCAAGACACTAAAAATTCAGCATAATTCGTGATCTTGAGGCGCAAAAAGCAGATCACGTCGCGCAGAAGGCGGAAGAGCGTCTTAACACACACCCCCTCATATGCACACACAGGTTAGTGTCATATAAAGACTGCATCATATTTGCATGCCGTTCGCATAATTCACACGATTTCGCTGGAAAGAATGATTTTTCGCGCATTAATAAGTCACACACGGTGTCTAGTATCTACGTACATGTATGTGTGTAAAAGCATGCGCACTGAATATGCCTGCCTAGCAGATAGCCTTAAAGTGCCCCACTATTGTGGCGTGCCAGCGAGCGAAGGAGCTGTGCGGGTGTGTGGTGGCTTTGTTGCCAACAGGCGCCTGACCAGGCCAAACTGATCACACGATCATCAACGAAATCACCACCAACAGCATCGGCGGCAACGATCAGTATGCAAAGCTGAACGATCGCTATCAACGAAAATGATGCAGCTACAAATGTGTATGCCGCACAGCAACAACTCCACACAACAGCAGTATAGACATGGTTATCATAAAAGCAGCAGAACATGGCCTTAGCCTTTACATACGCTGCGTTGCGCTGCAAGAAAATAATTTCCATACGACACACGCTTGTGCGCGAGCTGCTCGCCATTCGTTGCAGGCATGTGGAGACAGTAGCTGCCACTGTTGCGTTGGGCTGCCACAAATATTACACGCTGCATGTTGCACGCTTTCCATAGTGTATTGTCCATGAATATGGTATACTTCAACAAAAACAAGCAGGGACTTTGTGTGTGCAGGGGGCTGCGCGTGTGTGTGTGTGCTTTGTGTGACCAGTCGATTTCGTGATAATCCATTATTAATGCCAATCAGCATATAAATTTTGTATACCGCCTGCAACAGCAACAACACCAACAGTGACTCAAAATGTTCTGACACTATTGTTCATATGACCGTTGTACGTATGTGTATGTGTATGTGTGTAGATATATTTTCAATATTTTTTCGGTGGCTCTTTGCGATTATCCGCTTGCTGCCCATTATGCTGCTGGTGTTTCGCCTATTATACCCAACGCAGTCAGAAGAACAGGTATTTTTTAATCGTTATTGTAGTAGCATATTAGTAGATAAGTTTTTTGGGAGCTCTTGAGAGCTTTCCTCTTTCTGGATGTGGAGCAGCCACTTAAAACCGACTGAGTTAGTTAAGAATGATAATTGTGCTCTGACCTAAGAATGGACTGAAAGTAAGTTTGTTTCCTTATTTATAAACTTTTTGGTTTAACTTTAAATTTAAGAAACGTCAGTCTCATATTCCGTAATATTCGAAAAGGAAAATGTTTAATAAAAGAGTATAGACTATGTGGGTGGCTCAATATACCAGGCCTAATCAGCGCTAACACATATTATTTTGAATTTAGTTAGAAAGAACTTTGCTAGTTGTTTGATAATTTCAACACGTAGAGCAAATACAGTAAAGTAGTGAAGATGTACGCCATTTTAGATAAAATTTAGACTGTTATTAGAGACACCATATACCGGCTGAATATCCCATTCAGTGGAAGGGATCGATAGTCTCGCATCCCTTCGAATTCAGAAAGGAAAATATTTCTAAATTTTGTTTTGAAAATTTCAGCAAGTGACGAATATAGCGTTCACTGGTGCAGATGATCACCGTATTATATAAAATCTAAACCAGTTTCTGGAGTCATCGTCAACTTAATTCGTTAAACCGCTGGAGTTGTGGTTATTTTTATGAATTGAGTATATTAAGTTTGCCACGAAGTTGATAATCCCCAGAAGGGGATTGAGTTCAGCTGCTTGATGAGCTGAATCGATTAATATATATGGCAACCAATTCCTTAGTTTTTGAGACATTGCATACTCTGTCCTCTCCTACCCAAGAAGCTGCTAGTTTGTGTGCCCACGCTGATACCACTATAACATATAACTGATAACGATCGCAATATGTGACCTGGTCTAAGGAAAGGGGGCAAGTTGGCTTAGGTGTCAAAAAATCAATTTTCACTTTTTAGTTGATTCGGATAGAAGATGAGATGCTTTTTCTTTTTTAATAAATCTTTTGAAGTTATGATTGTTTTACTATGTTTCTGAAATGTTTGGGACTTGGATCAAAAAATAGTACATGCTCGAAATTTTTCTTTTTCGAGCTCTTTAAGAAACCACAATATTTTATTTTATATTCATGCAAGAAGTGATATCAGCGTTAAAAAGTGAGAAACTTGGTTTTTAGAGACTCTTGTTTAGTTAATGTGTCGCGGGTTACGTTTTTTTACGAGTACAAATGGAGGGCTTCTTAAATCAACTTAGAGTAAAAAACACAATTTACTGGAGAGTAAGGCTTGTAAACTCACATTTTGTCGCTTAAAATTATTTAAGTATTGCTGTAAATACTTAATTAAAAATTGGATAAAAAACAAAAACATAAAGTCGGTGACTCGGTTTGTCTGCTCTTTAAGCACTCACTGCTATACTTTTGTATTTCAAAGCTTAACAAGAAAACACCGCACGCAAAAAAGTTTGGTAAGGTATGTAAAAGGTATATTCCAAAGTAAGCAAGGCTTTAAAATAAAAACCAGAACAAATGTTTTTTTGGGCAAAATCAATTTAATTTATTCAAAATAGTCTCCTTTTGCTTCAATACAGCTTTTTTTACGGTTTAACAGCATGACGAATGAGTGGCTTAGCTCGTTGGCCGGTATGGTCGCCAGTATGCCGGTGCAAGCCTTTTGAATGGCCCCTACGTCTGCATAACACTTTTCTATCATGGGAAAATGCATTTTTCCGAAAAGAGAGAAGTTGCGCGGTACCATATCAGGTAAATACAGGGAGTGGTTAATGGTTAAAATTTGATTTTTGTTGAAATATTCGGTCACACGCGTCGAGCGGTGAAGCGAATACTGAGTAATTTTTGGTCGTCAGTAAATTTGTGCGCTAGATTCAAAATGTCCAGTTTACTTTGGAAACTACCTCGTAGGTCGATCTTAAATGTATTATGTTTAAACAAAAGTTCTCAAATGATCTCTCAAAATCCATTTACACTAAAGAAGGCGTTAGAGTAGTACCTGTACGATAGGCTCCTAAAAAACTTTCTGTTTTCACTTACTAGTAGAGGTCTGGAACTCATAACTTATAGCGCACTCACAACCCAATCAGCCAGTTTGGGCACATATCTAATTTCGAAGGCACATGTTATGAGAACCCATACAAAGACATATGCGCTGGGTACAAATTTATGCGTTGCAATAGATTTTTATACATAATGTTCTAATAAATGCATACTTGTATACCCTCACATTGCAGGTGTGTGTGTGGTAATGTGTGACTGGAGATTGTTATCATGTGGCGCTTATCGTGCGCACAATAGCGCTGGAAATAACAGTAGCAGTACGTATTTGTTTGCGCTAAGTCGATAGAAATCCCAACAATATTAACAACAATAACAACAGTAAAAATATTTACAACAGTATTTGCCATAACGCTCAAATTCAGCATACTCAGCATTTGGCGTCATGAGCAATTCGTCCGCTTGTCGCCTATTGGCGTGTGGTGCTCATGCCACGAATGCGCCAAACTAAAAATTTGCATGTCGCCAAAACTCGACTATTGCTTCGCAGTGGCACCCCAATGTACCGCTTGCCAACACAACGCGCATACAGTGAACTGTTGAGTCTATAAGAGCACCATCATATGGAAAATGAGTTGAAAAAAAAATCAATTTTGTGGCAAATTCACACACTCATACGGGCCATTTACGGTGCACGAATTACGCGCAACAACTTCCTGCTACCGTTGTGCAGCTTTTATGGTGCAGCCAACGAGCTAACTGGGTGGCCGGCGTATGAAGCTGCACCAAATTGTGGCGCAAACAATTTATGCGGCATTTATGCTTTATTCCGCATTACCTTTAATATTTGTATCCGTATGTGAATGTGTGTGAGAACATCTCATTGCTGCTGCTACTTGCATTTTGTGGCACTTTGTGGTTTGCGGTTGCAACATTTGCCGCTCGCTGTTGTATTTGTGGCAGGAACTGTAGCTACCGCGGCATTATTCCACGCGTGTAAGCGGTGAGACCTCCCAAATCGTGGAATTGGCATATTGGATTAGCGTCAGCTTCTGTGGCGTAGATATGCAAAATTTGTTGCACTGACCTTTGGCGGCATTTGTGTCAAAAGTTGCCATAACTAGAGTGCTTTCTTTCTGGTGTTTTTTTTTTGTCAATTTGCTGTCAGTATTTTGGGTGCTGCTATTCTTTTAGGTATATGTATTTTTTTTAATAGTAATAATGCTTGACATCTAGTTCGCTTTTATGTCAATCGGTGATGCCTTAATTGGTGGTTACAAATGTCACATTTCTATAGATATCGCGACAACGAAGCATACATATGTAGCAAACACTCTTTCGGTTAGCCAATTAAGCCGATTTTTTTTTTTTTTGAAGACACTATCGTCTCACAATTGCCGCGATTGCATTCTGAAATCCTACTTTTCCGAACAAAACAATAAATGTAGTGGAAACTGAGCGCCATAGTAGCTCCATCAATAAGCAATTACGCACTTAAAAAACTTCGTAAGAAATCCGAGAGTAATCACGACCATTTTACGGCCCCCTAGACATTCATTTTGATAGAGTTTTAACACTACGTCTTAACATGTTTTTTATTTGTCATGTCAGATTTTGGGGGAAAGTAAACTCAGGTGACAAAAACTTTGTTGTTTGGCAGCAAAGCTTTCGTCAGAGCTTCCACCAAAGCTTTTATCGGAGCTTTCATTATAGTTTTAACAAAAGCTTTCAGTGGTTTTCAGAGCTTTCTCTGACAGAGATTAGTTATTAAAATTTTATGCTTCTACATACATATATTTCTTTTAAAATTACGATCCTCTTAAGAAGTTTCTTAACTCTTTCTAGATTTTTGACTTGCTGCATAGGGCTAATGAATGATTTAAATCGTGTATATTTTTAATAACGTATTTAATTTTGAAATCACTACATAGTGTCCAATAAATAATACAACTAAAATAGCTAACAATTATAAAAGAAGTTTCGTACAAAGGAGAGCTGCTGTGAAACCTTTTCAAGTGAATAGGAAATAATACTACAAAAAATACACAGATTATTCATGAACTCTGTGCTGAGAAGATTATTTAACTATTAATTCTGAGTGGATCTACAACTTTTTGCAAGGTTCAATATATTATTCCTTCATAATCTATGAAGTTGAAAAGTTAGTCATTGATTTGAAGCTACCTACCTGTTAGCTGCACTTCCTACAAGTATTTAATCGAATATCTATTCCAAACAAAACATGGAAGCATAATATATTATATACTACCACAAACGTCATATTTACATAAATATCCAGCTGAACTTACGTAGATAGCTTGTATGTAGTACATAAGCACTCGATTGGGAAGAATTGTGCTTTTAATATATACCTTACTTACCGTTGTTAGTCAATGTGCTCAATACTCAATTTTGCATATTACAACAAATGCGTGCACGAGCCAAATATAGCTGATAGCAACGAGAATGCTTTGCTGCAAGTGCAATCCACAAAAACAAAAAAACTCCACAACCTTCCCCAGTTATCCAGGGATAAATCTCCTTACTATCGCATATAAGGTTTTATCGAGCTGGGAAAACTGCTATCGACCAGTCCTCACCATGCGCTAATTCTTGGAAAAGATCTGTAAATTGAAAATAGACACAAATCACCTGTTCGTCGATTTTAAAGCCGACTTAGACAGCACGAAATAGAACTGTATGTATGCTACTATGTCTGAATTTGGTAACTCCGCCAAGCTAACATGGTTGTGTAAGTTGAAGCTGAGCAACAATAAAAGCTACGTGAGGATCAGGAAAGACTTTACCGAGCTGTTCAATACCAAGCAGGATTTTAAACAGGGTCTCTACCTACAATACGACTTCTTCAATTTATTGCTGGTGAAATAATAGGAGCTGCAGAGCTGAATAGAGAAGCTACAGTCTTCTATGAAAATTATTGGCCTCAAAAACCGCGCCGTTAGTTACGCTTTTTCTAGACTGGTTAGTGAAGTGAAACGTATGGGTCTATTTGTGTATGAGGACAAAACGAAATATCCCCTGCCAACAAAGAAACAGTCATAGGAACGCAAAATAAATCTTGCCGACGGGTGCTACTTCGGGCTCAGTAGGCAATTGAGAAGTAAAGATCTCTATCGACGAACAAAGACCAAATTTATATTGTATATGGTACGGAGATATGTCCCTCATCTGATGAGTCGGCCTTGGAGATGTTCGCGGGAAAGCTTTTGCGAATGATTTGTAGTCGTTTGCGTATTGGCAAGTCGATAGAACGATGAGCTGTACAAGATATACGACGACATTGACATAGTTCAGCGAACCAGGCTGCGCTGGCTATGTCATGTCGCCCAGAAGGGAGAGAACACCCCAGCTTTGAAGATTTTCGTTTCAGTACTTGCCGGTGGAAGTAGAGTAAGGCTTACAATCCATTGGAGAGGTTAGGCGGGAAAGACCTGCACTTCGTATCTCCAATTGGCGTCAATAACGACAAGAAAAAACTACTGGCAAGCTGTTGTTAACTCGACTATAACGTAAGCAGTGCCTATGCCAGTAATAGAGAAGAAAAACCTTCGTGGTATCCATTCTATATTATCCATATATATATATAGTATATTTAAGTATATTATCTTTAAAGAGAAAACATATCGAAACATGTAAATGTATTGATAGCTGGATATATGTCTCTTTAAAGATGGCAATCCTTCTACAACCTTGTGTTTTCTGTTTTTTAAATAAAAATGTAGTGTAAGTATCCACTAAATTAGTAAATATTAACTTTTCTAAAGATGCTTTGAAGGGTTCCTTATATGCAGACTTTAATTTGTGATTATATTGCAGAAATTAATAAGAAAGTCATTGGTCAAACAATGTATACTTTTTACTAAGCATATTTGGCTATGCATGGGCAGAGTATCACTGTGTTATCAGTGAAAACAAAAAACTATATCAAAGTGGTCGCCAATTAAAAAATTAGTTAGAAGAATCATTGTCTTGATCTCAAAAACAGCTTTATAGAATAAAGAATAGTAAAAATCCTAACAATTTTGTACTTGTGTAGACTTATCTGGGTTATATAAGCTAAAATGTGTACTTAGAAATCAGTAAACTTCACAAGAACTGAAGAAAGCCATGGTACTTTCAAAAAAATATAGTTAAAATTTTCAATAACTACAGATTCATATCTATTGAAGAATGGGAGCTTTCAGAACATAATCAAGCAATATTGACTTAAAAGCTATAAAGTATGCTTCAATATCGCGAATTGTTTTTAGTGTGAAAAGTAAGCATATATTTATTATATGGAATTAAAAAAATTATTTTATTGTGAAACACAAAAAAATATTTAACACTTTAGTGATATACTATCAGCCGGTTTTATTATTCTGAAAAGATCTAAACAATATATTATCTTCAGAAAAACTGAAGAATGATGATTACATATCCTTTGGTGTCCTTTAAAATGCTTTTAAGTGCTTGGAAATATTTTGAGGCACGATAAGAGAGTTAAATACCTGAACAGTATTCCATCGATTAGTATTAGGTAGCTAGATTATTTACAGCGAAGCTAATAGTAGGCGTAACATTACTTCCGATAATTTTTCTTGAAGAACTAGTCTTTTGTTCTGGCAAAAACTCAAATCACTAAGAATTATTTTAATAAAATTATATATACAGTACAGAGAGGAGTAGTTAAGAAAGCAATCTACACCTCAGATCAGAAAAAAAACGGTGTTCTCAACAAAACAACAACAACTACAGCTATATAGTCAAATGACGAGAACAATGGTGACAGTGATCGAAATGTGTCCATCGCTTAACAATTGTGTGACATGCAGAGCGCTGCCGCAGTTAGTGCCAAACTAATAGCAACAATGTCTGCTTGCATACTTGCTTAAGCAACAACAGAAACAACACAAGTAGCCAAGCAAGCAACAGTAGGCAATGCCTTAATAAGAAGAAAATTGCAGCAATTTTTCTGCGTGAGTTTTTATGCAATTTTGTTGCTGTTTTTGTAATATTGCTGCCACCACAACTAACTGCCCTAAATACGAGTAGCGTCATACGCTTGGGCGTTCTGCGTGCAAACGTATGCTCATTGCCAACAGCCAGGTTCCCATGCTCTTTATCGTTTATCGGCAAAGCAAACTTTTTACTGCCTCATTTGCCTATGTTTGCGCATGTGTATATGTGTGTGTGTGCATGTGACGTGTGGGCTTAACGCCGACGCCAGCAACCATAGCGGTGCGCTGTTGCATGTGATGCTCTTGTTAGCTGCGTTCTTTGCTTTATTACGAGCACTTTGTGGCCCATAAATATAGTGTGTTTTTGTTGTTGTTTTTTGTTGTTATTGCCCAAAAGTGTAGTAAATTGGGTGGCACTTAAGTCAGCTGTCGCCGACAATGCTATCGCAGCCACTGCAACCGCTGCAACTGCTGCTGCTGTCACTCCTTTGCGGCTGGTCTTGCAATGCGACAATTTGCATATGAGCATATCGTTAAGCCGGCAACAACAACAGCAATGGTAATCGTTTTTATTTTTTCGTTCGCATATGCCGTTTCGCTGACTTTGATGAATGTTGGCGCGTTAGTTTTGTCAATTTTCCGCGAAAATCGCGCGCATGCGCATTTGCCTCGGCTCATACAGTATTGTTGCAGCATCACAGAGCATCACTTAGTCGGGCGCAACAGTTCCTGTTATGTCAACAACGAGTGCAGCATGCGAAATCTGCTGCCCGATAATATGTACATATATGTGTGTTTCTATATGTCGCTACACTGGCATATACATATACATATGTGTTTGTGTCTGTTGCACGCAGCAAATTGCACTCGAAGATGCAAAAGGGCCGATTATGTTTATTTACGGTCACAATATGTGAAATTAATGCGTCTCCTTTCTAGGCCAGCCGACAAACGACAATTTTGGGCTCGTTGAGTTGTTGCATTATTGCAAAAACAAATACCGCACACAAAAAAAACTTTGTTAACAAATCGACGTGTGTGTTATTGCTGTTGTTATGCTTATTATTGCTTATTATTGCTCAAACTATAAACCGAAGTATTTTTGTTGGGTGTTTATATAGAGCTAATTGCTAATTTCCAGCGAGTTCGTTGCTTAAGTCCTTTGTACGTTAAGTTAATTTTGTGAGAGGCTTACACGCTCAGAGTATTAATACCATTTTGTTACCTAAATTCATTTATTCGAATAAATATTCTATATAAAAAATATATGAGTCGGGATACATTTTAAAGACATTTGCGCAGATTACAAAAAAATGGTTTGGTCTTTTCAGATAACATTGAAAAAGCGTCCAGGCTAATATTTATACCCTGAACAGGGTATATTAAGTTTGTCACGAAGTTTGTAACACCCAGAAGGAAGGATCGGAGACAATATAAAGTATATATATAAATGATGAGTATGTTGAGCTGAGTCGATGTAGCCATGTCCGTCTGTCTGTATATATAAAACTAGTCTCTTTTTTAAGTTATCGTTTCGAAAGTTTGTACACGGTATTTTCTCTTCAAGAAGCTTCTCATTTGTCGGAACTGCCGATATCGGACCAATATAACATACAGCTGCCATACAAACTGAACGATCGGAATCAAGTTCTTGTATGGAAAACTTTCACATTTGACAAGATATATTCACGAAATTTGGGCTAGATAATTTTCTAGGGCAGCAAGGTAATCTCCGAAGAAATTGTTCAGATCGGTCTACTATAGCATATAGCTTCCATACAAACTAAACACATAGTTACTAACATAAATGCACATAACATTTTTTCTTGCTTTTATTTAATTTCTTAAACTGATAGAAAATTCATAACCGCAGAATAGTCATGCCTTTATAACATTAGCGGTGTGATTACAATCCAATGTTGAATCTTATAATATTTTTTGCTACTGAACTGTCATGGCTGAGTGTTTGGACCTTTTTTTGGAGTTAGGAGAATCTGGATTTCCACTAGTTACTTGCCTTGTATTATAGCAGCACGTGATCGGTCGAAAAAACTTGATTAAAAGCCATACTGGTTGATTGCCTAAGCAGAGGAGCAGTAATTGTGGTGAGGGGTATATTAGTAGAAACCAAATAAAAATAACTAGTAGCTGCACCATGTGAATGCGAATGGGGCTGCTAGGAGTGGTCTTGTTATAACTCTGAAAAAATTAAGTTTCTAGTGCTTAAGAAAAGAAATACAGTTATACAGTACAGATGTCCCATACCTGGCTGTTAAGGATATACAGATAAAGTTTAGTACTAAAGACTCATTTCATATTGGTAGAAATTATTAAACTATAGCCAACACATATTTAGTCAGTTGGTTGATAAAGCGGGAATCGAAAAGAATCGTCTTATCAGATATGTGTTAGTTATACTGTGCTAGAGATAGTAATAAGGCGATTGTAGCACAGAAGCTGAAAATATTAAGATATCGCGCATGCTTACCGTTTTATACGGTATAAAGTCAACCAAAAGTTTGAACAGCTTTATATTGTGTATTTGGGAGTTAATGTAAGTATTGAGCCAATTTTAATTGGTTCGAACTCAAACGCACACTATTATCAGGAAAAGATTATATTCAAATTTCGATGATATGTACTGAAGATAGTCAGCTTTATACACTGCGGAAATAATAAGTAAACAAGTATTCTATCCTTAGGAAAATAAAAGCAGCAGTTCCACAAGGTACTAGTTGGCCCTTTTCTTCATATTATATTCACGCATACCGTACTTTAACTCCGCTAAATGCCTAGGAATGACGCTTGACTCTAAGCTATGGTGGAGAGTTCACGTGAAAAACGAGCGGAATGAGCTAGAAATGCGACTCAAAAATATTATTAACAAATCAGTGTTCTTTATCTTACTTATCGCTAAACAAATACTCCGACCGATATGGAGCTATGGTGGTTCAAGGCATGAACTAACGCAAATAATAAGAAAGTCATCCAAATATTTCAAAACAAAGTACTTAGACTAATTGTCAGGTGGCCTCGCTATTAAAGATGTGCTGATATAGAGCGTGATCTAGACGTAAACTCTGTTAACGCAGAAATAATGGCAGCATAATATGCAAGATTACTACTGAATTGTAATGAAGATGCAACTATGTTAACGCCTTAAGACCACCGATAATTCCAATTAGGCTATACTCTCAGAGTGGATTTTTAATTTTGTAATAACTATACGCTTAAATCAAGTTCAAGTTTCTTGTTAGCCTTTTCTTTTATATCAACTAGTTACAATTCATTAATAAACAAAAAAAAAAAAAGCACAATTCACAAAAATCAGACGCAAAGAAATAGTTTTTTATTTTTATTTTATATTTATATTTATTTTCATAAAAATGAAATAAAAATAAATGTATGATTTATAAAACTTAGTTCACGAAAGACTCAATATATGTGACCTGGTCTGCGAAAAGGGAGCTAACGTGCGAAAACTAGTTTTCTGGGAAACAGCTGTTAAAAATAAACATCTCCTTTCGTCAGTTTCTCGTTATCTCATTAATTGTTCTCCTTTCCAGAGGCTTCAAAGACGTCCAGTATGTGTTGTTTTTGGTCGGAATATTATTATAGTTCATCGTGTAAGTTGCTAGTGTGGAACATTTAAAAAAGTAACACTGAAGAAGTAACGTTCACTCTAATACCGCGCAGCTGCTGTTGGCTTGTTTTCATTCGTCTCTCTTTCCGGATGTTCTGATATCACATTTGTGTAAGTGTTTCTGTTGATTATCGTCAAAAGATTGTTGTAATAATAAATGTATGACATTGGACTGATACCACGGGAAATGATCGAGAGCACGCGGAACAATTGTTTAGAGATGTCGAAAAATGAACTTGATTTAGTGGTACTAAGTCACATCGAAGCTGGAATTATGAGTAACGAAAAGCTAGAAAGTGTATACGCAAAGCTTGCTGTGCGAAAGAATATGGACAGAGACAGGATACAGAAGTTATGAGGCATAAAATTACATTTACCTTCTACAGAGTACCTGTTTGTCGTTCGTTTTTCCTTTCTGTACATGCGTGTAGGAAGAAGCGTTACGAACATTTAGTACGTCATTTTGCCGCACAGGGTGTAACAGTGCGCCAACACGGACTGGCAAATAAACCGAGTATACATCCAGAGTCATTTAAACCGGCTGACATCGAAAAATCTGTTAAATTCATCGAGTCTATAGCCGATTTAATGGCTTTTCCACTGCTCGGACGACTCACAAAATTTAAGGATTTTCGGATAATGAAACTGCCATCCAGCGAGACGAAGACCTCAATTTATCAAAAATACATTTCTTCACTCAGTGATGACGAATTGAAGATGAGTAATCGCAGTTTTCGACGGATATGGTCCAAATACATACCCTACATTACAGTTATGAAACCA
>NW_017535296.1:617361-626353 GCF_001853355.1 Bactrocera latifrons
TTTTATAATATTGAATATTCTATATATTGTTAGAGCCAAATGACTAACAAACTAACTTGAGCGATTAAAATGCGGAGAGGAAATGATTTCAGCATTTAACTTTCATGACGAGAGCTTGTGAAAACGCCGTCACCAAACGACAGTTATAAGCGCACACAGAGATGTCTCAAAGAGGAAAATACACAAAAAGTGTTTTTGTATATTATTTATTATGACGTGCATCCACCTTCAGGTCAAATAAGTGGCATAAAAAGTAAGTTAAATGCGATGCTCGCAAATGTAGAGAAAACAGCGCAAAAACACAAAAGTGATTGTTACAAACAACAATAAAAACAACTCACGTAGCAAGCAAAATTAAACGCATGAATTAAGCGGCAAATAAAAAGTGCGAGTGCAAAAAAATCGAGCAACATCATTACGCCACCTGATGACGGTCATTTGCCACTTGCGGCACAATTTAAGTGATTTACTTACAAGTTGTCGCGTTACACGTGGTTTTTGTTGTTGTTATATTTTTTGCTACTCTGACCGCTAGACTGCCGGTGCTACAGTTTGGCGCTTAATGCGGTTACACTTATGCCTATGGGTGTGTGTGTGGCGTTTTTGCGCATGCGTCGGGCGCTTTCCCAAGGCAACAGAAAGCACATTCAATTTAGCCAGATACCACGCCTGCCGCAGCGTGCTGCCAGACGCGCTTCTCACAACCCATACATGCACACGTATGCGCGCAACCCAAGCGAATGTGTCTCATTAATAGCGCGGAATGCGTAAGCGCTTGTGGCTACGAACGCGTTTATGCGAATCAATTAGGCGACGTGGTAAGGACATTTATGTGTAGACACTCAGTTGACGTACTTCTTCGTATGTTTTGTTATTTGTGCTCTAATTGCTTAATAATTATTTTATTTTGCACTGTGTTTCATTACTAAGGGGTGTCTGGGCCACACACAGCATAAAAACACCACATTAAATGAGCCGTCAGTTTTGTGTGGCGCAGGAACTCATATGTTGAAGGGGAGTGCTTTTTTATTATTGTTGTCTTTATCTCATCTTCTGTGGACCTGGCAACTCAAAACACCTAACTGATAACCTTCATGTTCCTGTCCGATGACCGACAAATCTACCAGCCCGAGTTGGGGACAACTTGTACAGTCTGAGTTTAACGCCGTTAATCGGCATACTCGTCCAAAGTTGGATTACTCTGAGCCTTTAATCCTTTTGTTAGACTATCTCACATTAAATTACACCAAATTCAACTGCTCGCTCAACTGAAGACTTTGTAGGTCGCGAATTTTATTCACACATCTCTTTACTATTGTGGTACTAACCTTGTTTGAGTCCACTTTTTCGCTACGTGGCGCCAATTAGAT
Organism: Bactrocera latifrons; assembly: GCF_001853355.1. Lineage (NCBI taxonomy): Eukaryota > Metazoa > Arthropoda > Insecta > Diptera > Tephritidae > Bactrocera > Bactrocera latifrons. Next base: position 618,732 of record NW_017535296.1, read on the forward strand.
ATTCCAAGTRAAGCCAGGTCCTTCTCCACTTGTTCCTTCCAACGGAATGGAGGTCTTCCTCTTCCTCTGCTTCCCCCGGCGGGTACTGCGTCGAGTACTTTCAGAGCTGGAGTGTTTTCGTCCATCCGGACAACATGACCTAGCCAGCGTAGCCGCTGTCCTTTAATTCGCTAAACCATGTCAATGTCGTCGTATATCTCATCACAGCCACAACTAAAATATCTGGGAGTAATAGTACACTCAAAGCTCAAATTTAAGGATCACCTAGAGTACACTGCAGGCAAAGCGAGTAAAATCCTGAATGCCTTATCAAGAATGATGGCAAATAAAGGCTGCGTGCTTTGCAACCGGCGTTTTTTACTCGCAAAGGTAATGAGATCGGTTATGTTGTATGCGGCTCCAATATGGATACAGGCGCTAGGGATCAAAGCATATGCCAGACAAATAAACACGGTGCACAGGCTGTCGGCATTAAGAGTTATCAGTTCTTTCCGAACGGCTTCAAGCGATGCTGCTCAAGTAGTAGCCAGTATGATGCAAACTGACATGCAAGGTGACGAATACGAACGAGTTTACAAATTACCAGAGCCATCTATAGGAGCCAAAAGAGAAGAGAGAGTGAAAAGTTTAACCTCACTTAAAGGACGGTGGACCTACAGCCTACTACCGGACATACATTCCTGGATCGGCAGATGACATGGGGACCTGGATTTCCACTTAACCCAAATAGTAAGTGGGCATGGGTGCTTTAGAAGTTACCTGTATAGAGTCCAATACGACATTAGTCCGAATTGTCCGTTGTGTTCAGAGTGCTGTGAAGACGCGGAGCATGTTTTCTTTTATTGACCACGCTGTATCCATGCAAGGGAAAAACTTAAAACTACACTCGGTGGTAGTTTTACGGCGGAAAATTTGACGACAGACATGTGTCGTCCACTGAGAACTGGAGAGCTGTTAGTGAAGCGGCAGCCTCAATCATGACCAAACTGAGACATATAGAGCAGAGGAGGCGTTCGTCATTCCGTGCAATAGAAGAGACGAAAATACTTAAATGTCTTATCACTCCCACGAAGTAATACCTAATCAGGTGGCTAGGTGGGAGAGTCTGGAGTTGGGAGTAGGTTAGGTTTAGCGGATTAAAGTTCCGCACTCCGGCTTTTGATGCCTTCCCCTACACAAACAAAAAAAAAATAAAATAATAATAATAATCCCTTTAGCAGCAAGCACAGCACATATAAGTATGTATGTGTGTATATGTATGTATTTGTATATTACTAGTCGCATTGCGATTTCCTCATTAGCTCAAACGCTCGTTTGCCACACATATTGGAGGCTTTGACGGCCGTTGCTGGGGCAGGTCCGGTCTGGTATGGCTGCCGGTTTGTCTAGACAATGAGCTCGTCAACTAACAATAAGGAAGTGAAGCGGCAAGCGATGCAACAATGTTTTTGCAATGCGCTGTCAAGTACATTATATGTAAGTATATGATGCATAATTTGTTTGCAATTACTACGATTTTAACCATCAAACCGCCTCTACTCCCTTCTTAAACAAATTATGAGTTTATAATATTTGCGTTGATTAAAATAAATTTTGTTTTTATTGTCGAGTTAATTATTTTTATAGCGTTTGCTATGCGATTGTTAAATTGAAGTTTTAAATGTGTCTGCGTTGAATAGTTTCATATTTGCATATTTACAGCGCATGCGCATAAATTAATTTTGCAGTCACCCATTAGCGGTGGAAAAATCAACTGGCGTTCAAATTAAGGCGGTGATGTCAGTTCACTGTGTGTGTAATTATGCATAGTTCTTGCTGCATATTAAATATATATTTCGCATGCAATTAGTCGGCGCAGACTTGTTGGCGAATTGTGAGAAGTTTCAGCAATTCTTTTTATATATTTTACGAAAATATTGCGTCAAGTGTGAAACTTTTATTGCGGTGCATTACTGCAATAGCTAAAGCTATGGGATTGCCTAACAATATCGTTTAATAATATGCTTTCAATCCGGAACTTATGTCAGCTATTTAAATAATTGGAGGCTATTGGATAGAACGCGCAACTCCTTCTTGATAATTTATGCTTTTTTGCATTCTCAGTCTTATAAGCGAGTTGCTCTAATCGGCATTTTTTTCATTACTAAATATTTGGCTAAGATTTTAGTATTATTTTCTGGTGCAACACTTGCTATTTGATATAAATTTGAGGCACCTTTGGCCTCAGAAATTCTTTCTTTTTTTTTGTTTTTGTTGAGGAAACTTACATTCTTCGGAAATTTCTAGTAGTATTTTTATACATCAAGCCACACCACGCTTTGTCACAGCTGAGTAAAAAAAATAAATAGTTAATTATTAGATCTGAAGCCAACTTGAGAGGCGAAGGAGAGAAAAGTTAGATGAAAAGATGCTAAGATGCTAAATATTATGTTTTAATGCTACCGGGAGTCGATTGAGCCCATAATAAAACTCGTTGAAGAATAAAGAGAATATTTGAACATAAATAATGCAAATTAATGCATTTAAAGTAAATAAATTGTTTTCTTGATTTGGTTATTTTTTTCGAAATTAAATTTCGCATGCGGTTTGGACTGAATCTTTTTTAGGCTGCACATATCTCATCTTCCACGGATTTCGACAAATATTGGCTAATATACTTCCGCGTTAACTAATCGAACATCAGTTGCAACCGGCGCAGCCCTACTAACACGTTCTTTGCTTGACTGTGTTGGTGTCTGACTCAAGTTTCGTTTATTGGCACACTTTTTTGCGTCATTGGGCTTTGAGTAACGGACCGTCTATATTCCAGCAGAGTGTTTTTTTTATGTGTTTAACAGTAGACGACATAAAGATTAACGATTATTGCCGAAAGCCCCCAAAACATCTATGCCACCAGTTTTTAGATCACTAGTGGGTACTTCGCAGTTTAACTACATGGTCTACTTCACCCACTGAATGGGTTGTAATCTTTAACAGTAGTTGGAGATTGAACAGGTATTTCCTGGCCTTTTCGATCGCTTCTTTTGACTGTAATGTGCTTAGTGCCATGAAAATTAGATGCCAATAATATTGGTTAGCTATTCATTTATAAAAACAAGCAAAAAAGCTCCATTCGTTGTTGATCGTGAATTAAACTTGTCTCTTTTCTTTTGCTTTTCTGGCTTCATGTATGAAGGAGGTACTTTTCCATTATTCTTGGTATATATGGAACTTTTTAATACAGCCATATTGATCTGACAAACTCCCCAAGTTATAACCACGCTTACTTGGTTTCATTGGGCAATATTATTCGATGGGGCTGCTGCTCTTGATCATATATTCGTCAACTGATAATTCTTTGGTCCTGTGATGCACCTGCTGAAAGCCTTTGTTCACTCGTACACCAGTAATGTCGCCAACCTGGAAGTTGATGGTAACCCATAAAGAAGTTGATGCCAAAAAATGCTAGGTACTCAGTTTTTTAGATAAAGTGTTTTGTTGTTAAGTAAAGCATACAAATTTAAATGCAATATGATTTCTTTAATAAGTCCATATCTTTAAAAAAATACCAGCCGCACTAATAAGTCAAACTGTGAAATCTCGGTTTTTTTTCATAATTTTTTTTCTTTTCCGCAATGGTTCCTCAAGAACTGCGTTTTGAGGATTTTCCGGCTGAGTCGTGATTATATTTAGAACGTCACTCAACAACTGATATTCAATGGCTTCTGAAATTATAAGTTTATCTTCTTTGTCATCACACTCTGTATACGTGTTTGGTTCATTATATATTGGAATTTCTACTAAAATTAAATCAATTTCATGTTTCTTCAAAGATTTGCCGTAAAAACGAACCATAATGTACTAAACATTTTATATATAATATTTGCATATATCAAAATATTAGATTGTCAAAAATGTCTTGCGGCATTTTCGCTGGTTGGCGCTGAGAGCGCGTAGTTCTAGTTTTATTCGTCGCATCGGGTCATGCTATACCTTTTCGGAAAGCTCATTTCACGCGCTAAAACGTGTTTGATTGATTGTCGTTTCTTTTGAGTCGTTCGTTAGTTATAGCGTCGCAAACATGGAGCAAAAAAAAGAGAAAATACGGCATATTTAACAGTACTACTACGATAAAGGCAAAAATGCAACTCAAGCCGCCAATAAAATTTGTACAGTTTATGGACCCGATACAGTTTCCATTTCGACCGCACAACGATGTTTTCAACGTTTTCGTTCTGGTGTAGAGGTGGTCGAAGATGCGCCACGCTCCGGAAGGCCTGTCGTCGAAAATTGCGATAAAATCGCTGAACTGGTCGAAAGAGACTGGCATAGTAGCAGCCGTAGCATCGGTCAAGAGCTGGGCAAGAGTCATCAAGCCGTTATAAAATAAAAAATAAAATAAATAAAAAAATACCGCAAGACTTTTTTGACAACCTATTATACATATATTGCATGCGCCCACAGAACCCAACGGTACTTACAAATTTCTAGGAGTAAACCGATTGTTACTGTCAGACAAACAAGAAATATTTTGATTATAATTATATATGCGTATAAGAAAAAGTAAAATTTATCAAGAATTGTATTCTTACAATTCGTTTCATATAAAAGAAGATAATGATATCGATATCTATATTAAAAATATTACAAATGCAAAAAATTGGAAGAGCTGCTTTGAAACACTTCACTAGTAACGCAATATTAAACACCCGAGCGCCAGGTCGAAAATTCTAAGCTGCTTCTTAAGCATTTTTAATTTCCAAAACGCTTTTGTAGTTGTTTTTGCAATTTTTGGCACCTTTTAATTGTCAATTACTTGGGCTTTTCATGCAGCTGGAGGTCGCAGAGTCAGCTGGCAGCAATCAGGTGTTGCGACAGCCACCAGCGATACCACCAAGTGGCCGAGATGATACTTAAGATGCTAGCAAATCACTGAAAAATGCTTATAAAAGACATTTACTGCTGCCGCTGCCACTCGCTTTTCGCGTAAACTTCTATATTCTTTCGGTAACTGCACAAGCAAGCTGTGGCACAAGGGCAGTTATATCTACTTGTTGTTATTTCTTTATTCTTTTATTATTATCAGTATTTTTTATTTTTAGTTAGTGTGAGTCTCAAACTGTCTTTGCTGCTGTTGCTTAATGAGTAACAAGGTTGTTGATTGTATGATTGCGATTGTTGTTGTTGTATTTATTTTTCTGTCGGTGGCATCATTATTGGCATTTAGCACATTTCAAATGAGCGCGATAAGAACTTAGCATTTATTATTGCAATTAAACGTTCAGTTCTTATTACTTGTGCCTTCTTTTTTCGTATGTCACTCAGACGAAAGACTTAAGCGTTTAGAATTTGTGTTTTTTATATCATTTCCACATCATTAGTTAGAAATCGTTACTTTATTTTTTATTGCTAAAGAGAAGCATTTGTTTTGCAAAATAAGTAACCGCAAATGCACGCCAGCTGACACCACAGGCGGTCCAAACAATAACAATTTAATTGTGATTGAGTTGCGCGAATTAAATTATAGCGTGATTCAAAGGAAAACGTTTTGTTATTTAAAAAAATTTATATGAATTTTTGTATTGATTTTAGTTAAGTGGACTTAAATGCTTTTTATATTTCTCCTTAATAGACTGGTCTTTAACTTTATATGTGCAGTTTGCCCTCAATATGTGCCTAGGGAAATTTTGTTTGTAAACATTTATTTTTGTAGAAATGTGTACATGAATATAGCGGGCTAATTAATAAATCAAAAGCGAAAAATTCCGTACCTTCAAAAATGTATCGATTGAGCGCTGTTGCAGAGATAACGACCACATTCCCTAAAGCACGATTGGAGTAACTAGTTTTTTACCCATCTCGTTTTATTTATTATTTTATTCAGTGGAATAGAGTTAGCAATAAAAAAAAAAAAAAAAACAACAAAAAACCTTAACTTTATATGTAACTAAGCAATAATATTCTTCAGATGTTGCACTTTTCCTTTACTAGTTTTACTTTACTTGACTTTACTAGAACTGTAGTTTGTTCGTTTAGTTTCGATGGAGAATATATGGTATATATAAGAGACCGTTTTGAACAATACGTTCGGATATTGAGGTCTTTTCTTTTTGTTATAATTTTTGTCACATTTCGTGGAGATATCTTGTCATAGCAGACGTCTTTCACACAGCGGCTTGCGTTTGCTCAACCAACTTGTATGAGATATAGCTGCTACCGAAAAATGACGACCTTCTTAAAGAGAAAAGTATGTGCGAAAGATTTTAGATGAATTTTCTAATAATAGAGACCATTTTGTTTATATAGAAAGTGCCAAAAGTATAGCGCTAATTAAAAGCAAGAAATTGAGCAGATACAATTGCCGTATGTGGGAAATTCTTTTTCGACATAAATTAGTTTCTAAACATTATGGTTTAATTCTACTCTTATATTAACATCAAATATCTTTTCAGATTTTCTCAAGGAATAAGATTTAAGGTGTTTTAACTTTATTTCAGAGCAGTTATTTCAATGAAATATTTCTATTGTATATAAATTCCACATAACGCAACCTCGCCTGTCGCAGTTTGCCACAGAAGTTTTCAAGCTCAAATCTTCAAAATAGCTAGATAAGTGATTTTCAAGAAATATTGCATGACATTACGAAGTGAAACAATAAATCGCTAACTAGTTTTGAGAATATGATTTGTGAGCTCAATATCAAATACACTGAACTGCTTGAGGATTTAATGTCAACATAATATAAAAATGTTATACTGACCGCTTCCTTAATGATTAACACATTTGCTTCGAAGATTCTACAGTGTACTCTTAGGCAGAATTTCACAGATTGAAATTCTTGCGAATATTTCTTTCGAATTCTGCAATTTCGCCATAATCACACATTCGCCGGCCGTGTGCAGATAAACTAAATTCGGTTGGAGTTAGCCCAGCAACACGACATCGGAATAATCTTGGATGGTTTGGAATCAATGCAGTTATCAAAAGGTTTTTATGTGCTCAATAGCAGCTCTAAAAAATCAGTAAATGAGGCGTCTGCTTCTTTTCATTCATTTTTTAATATATGTCTTCCATGAAACTTGCCTATCAAGGTTAATTCGTTTCCAATTTTTGTAAGTGTTTGTTTGAGAAATCTTGTCCACCTGATCTCTCCAACGAAGTGGAGGTCTTCCTCTTCCTCTGCTTTCCCCGGCGTGTATTAAGCCGAATACTTGCAGAACTGGAGTTTTTTCATTCACACGGACGACATGACCTAGCCAGCGTAAGTGCAGTCTCTTAATTCGCTGATTTATGTCAATTTCGCGGAGCCACTCTTACAGCTTATCATTCCATCGAATGCAACATTTGGCATTACCAATTCTCAGGATAACTCGTAAGGAAAACTCATCACATGATGTTATTAGAGCCATGTGTAAAAGTTCACGCAAGCGAGGAAAGTTTTCTTAGCGCCATTTACTTGAGGGTGGCCGGAAACGATTATTTTACATATGGCACAAGCAGTTCATGACCTCCGGTCTTAGATCAAGTAGTCTCTGGGAAACCCAAAAAATCCGTTTGAAAGCAAGCGAAAACAAGTAAGTCTCGCATGATAAAGTGATAATCGAGATTTCAGGCGTGGTTGTGAAACGATTTCACCCATATTT
>NW_017535296.1:627223-637082 GCF_001853355.1 Bactrocera latifrons
CACTTATAATCGTAAAATTTTAAATCAGACTCTCCAGCCAAACTACTATTGAAACTAAAAAATATATATTATTTTGCTATAATATTTATTGGATTTGTACCGTATATATGTGCACCCGGTACGTTTATAAAAAATTTATTGCACTCATATTTGCTCTCTGGGAATCACAAGTAGCTGCTAGAGCTAACAGAACTGTTGATTCTGAGACAAGCATTGCATTCTGCCAATAAAATTCATAGAATTCAAAAGAAAATTGTTAGAAAGTGGGAGAATATATACAGGTTTAGTGGGTATTATTGGAATTACTGATTAAGTGGAATATCTTGAGCAAGCCCTCTACATAAAATATGTCAAAATGGATCATTCCGAAAATATAATATTTTAAATCAAAAGTTTTCGTACAAAAAGACTTTTCCAAAAGTGTAGCCTTTGAATGTGTAATCGCATATCTCAACTCTTTCATTTCCATAAAGGAAAAAAATATTCAGTGGGCAGAAATTTCGGACAGGTAGCCACTTAATCCAATTAGACTATCTCAACTAAGCGATTGAGTTGATAAATATAGCTAAAGAAAGTAATAAATTGTGATTAAAACAAATCAGATTGAGGACAATTTAAACACAGATGAAAGTATGCAGGTCTATGTGTGTATATAAGGTAGTATATGTTTAAAAGCCATGTAATCTAGTCTGTTCTAAGGTGCTTATAAACACACACAGTCATGCATASGCATAGCAATAGGCAAACAACAACAACAACAACTAGGCTACTGCTTAAAGATTTATGCGGTCGTTTTGTTAATTTAAACATCTAATAATATAATCAAAGATACCCAATTTGATTTATGGCGAAATAAAACGCGCTGGCAACATTTATAAGCAATCGAAGCACACACACAAACACACGTATGTGTAATGGCCTTAAAGGAGCATTGTAAGTCACGCCAAGCGCAGTTAAATGGTGAAATTCTTTCACTCTTTCAGATTACCTTATTAAAAATGCAATCAAAAGTGTAAACTGAAATATTCAACAATACGGTAACGCTTTCAACAAGCGACCGTAAATGACAATGGAAGCATTCAGTTTGCTTTTGGAGCAAAGCAAGCCACAGATGCTCAGACTAACAAGTTGTAAAGCTATTTGAAAGGCAGATTCAGAGCAGCCACAGCAAATGAGGTGACAAAAATTTTGAGCCCACATAGTTGAGCAGGTAGACAAAGAAGAAATAGTAGTTCAATAATACAAATAGGGAGCTGGAGAGATGAAATCATGCAGCTAGCCGGTCAACAACAACTAACGCGACATTTCAATTTTAATTAAGCATGATAAATGAGCTCAACTGTGGGCATAAATCTTCGCGCTTAAAAAATAAAGCATTCAACGCAAATACAAAGTGATATTCAATAAACCAGTGGAACACACAATCCTATAATGCAGCGAGTTACCTTTGTTCAGCCATAAATAAACTAGAAATGCTTAACAATAACCTAGCAGCTAAGTGACTAACCGAACTGAGCAACATTTCTGCTTTATTTTGGTGTTTCTTTTATGAAAAACGTTGGTGACTTTAATAATTTTCTCGTTCGATGAGCTATTTGATAAGGTATTTGTTAGAAAAAAGACAAAACAAAGATATCCAAAAAAAAACATTGAAAACCAGCTACAGCATTAAGGCAGACAATGGCAAGTGTTAAGGCGTTAAGCTGTGGAGTAAATTGATTAGAAATTAATGCAAGAATTTTTTGCTTTGAGTTTTTGTATAACTTACCTTTATTAAGTTGCACAGAAAGGTGCTTTATTGACATCATAATTTCGGTGCTTGTGGTGGTGATTAACAAAAGTGTTGTTGAATTGATTTTAGGAAATTTGGTGTTTTGTAAATTTTTGTGTTAATTTTATTACGTTTTAATTTTTTGAAAAATAATGTTGTTTTTGATACATTTTTTAAACAACTTATTAAAGAGCTTAATATTTTAACTTTTATAATATTTTTTCTTTTTAATAACTTTCTGCAATAATAACTCTTAAACTATAAGCCACTTCCTTGGTGTGATTTGGCGCAAACGGGATTTCTGTGGAAAACGAATACTTGTAAATATATCAAGCATATAACCCACTCCCAACTCAAACCGCTTTCACAGAAAAAGAATAAGTATTACTTCCTGGGATGGACAGGATATTTAAGCCACCTCTATTGCGCGGATGGACGGACGCCTAATATGTTGAAAAAAGTCTCAGTGTTGTCATTATGAAAGCTGACGTTTCGCTAACAGCTTTCCATTTCTAAGTATTGATTGTCGTTAAGTTATCGACCCTAAAACTACCAACGAGTGTTGCTTTAAGTTTCTCAATTTTTTTTGAAAAGCGAGGGCAATAAAATAATAATACATGTTCAGAGTCTTCTATATACTCTGAACAAGCCGGACATCATTGTGATTTATATACAATAGCATCTGAAGCACCCATGCACACTAACTATTTGGTTCAGATGGAAATCCAGGACTCCATATCGTCTGTCTATGCACGAGCGGATGTCCGATATAAGTCTGTGGGCTCAGCGCTACTTGGATGAAGAATGCCACCATGTCTGCCACATTTTGGTGCTCTTGTTCCTCTTAGCTAAAAGTTGATATAATCACTCGAGTTCATCTCCCTGGATGCCCTACTGGCTAATACTTCAGCAGCATCAGTTGATATATAGTCCGGAAAGCATTTATTACTATATTGCAAAAAGGTTATCTGTTGCAATTATTTGTTTACCGTTTAACAGAACTCATTGCTTTTGTTAATGAAAATCGTCAGCTGAAACGCATTCAGCCTCTCGATAGGGCATTATAAACTGAATTGGCTTTACCAGAAGTATACACCAGGTGTGGCTTAATTTTTAGTTTGAAATCGAATATTGCTTCCAGATACTTCAGCAGCAACTGTGAAGTAATCTTGCACTCCCCTATGGGAGTGCTTATGAGTAAAACTTCTGGTTTTTCCTCCGCCAGTTTCAGACTCACAGAAAAGAACCATTGGCGTAGACTATTTAAGCACTTATTACATTTGTTTCTTAGGTCAACTAATTATTTAGCCACTGCTACCACCATAAGATAATTCGCATATGCTATTAGTTTCACCTCTTTTAGCTGCTGCTGCTTCTTAGCACCCCGTCATATGGGGTTCCATAATAGTGGGTCTAACACTGAGCCTTAAAGTTTCACTCGAGATAGAGTTGCTCGTGATGCCTTCGTTCGAATCAAAAATTAGACTTCTGTTTTTAAAATAACTCATTATAATGTTTATGAGGTATTCAGGGACGCGTATTTCATCCAGAGCTTTGATTATTTGTGCCGATTTGGCATTTTAAACACATTCTTGACATAAAGGGTAATCAACACTCAGTACTTTTTTGTGCCACTTTTCCTTTTTTTGCCACTAACTGCACATTTCGCAGTATGGACGACTTCTCGTTGTGACTCAATAATGGATCTCTTTGCTATAAAGCCGTATTGTCTCTCTGATAACTCATCGGCTTTTTGAGCCGATAGCTCCAGGCGACTTTGTATTATACAAGATCTTTGTACACTTTACCTAATGTGTACAGCACACAATGGCGTCGTTACGATGCAAGTTCTTAAGGTGGTTTCTTTGGTTTTGGGAGAGGAGTCAAATGCTGCTTTTGTCCACGAGACGGAGAACACCTTTTTCTTTGTACAAGTGTTGTACATTTCAGCGAACAATTGAGGTTTTGAGCTTATATTATTCTTCCAAAGCTCTGTTGGGTTTAATAACTATTTCATCAGCTTTGTTGTTTTTGATTTGCTTTGCTAAGGCCAATAGCTATTCTTACATCGAGGACTTTTTCCATATCAAATGTATCTTTAGTTTACTGCTGCATATTTTTAACACTCGACATATTATAATAGTTAAAATTGTTAATTGATGTGATGATGTAATGTTGTAATAATCTTCTTCTTTACTGGCGTAGTTATCGCTTATACGATTATAGCCGAGTTAACAACAGCACGCCCGTCGTTTTTTCTTTACGGCACGCGGCACCAATTGAAGACTTTCCTCTTCCTCAGCTTCCACCGGCTTCGAATACTTTCAGAGCTGAAGTGTTTTCGTCCATACGTATGATGTGACCTAGCCTGCGCAGTCGCTGTCTCTTAACTCGCTGAACTATGTCAATGTCGCCATATATCTCATATATCTCATCAGTTGTTATCATCGTCAAAGCCTCTGCACCATATAGCAGCACGGGAATTATGAGTGACTTATAGAGTTTGGTTTTTGTTTGTCAAGAGAGGACTTTCTTATTTGCCTACTCACTTCGAAGTAGAGCCTGTAGGCAAGACGATAGCGTTGGATTTGGAGGCGGACATTGTTGTTGATGCCAGTACTTCTTCCAAGACAGACGATGTTATCTACAACTACGAAGTTGTGACTTTCAACAGTTGTTACATCACAATCTCTTAAAAACTTGCATATTCTTCGCCATATAACAATGATATGTAATATTTGTAGAGGTAGTGACATTGCCATACGCGCTGATATGATGCTCAGTTTATAATGTGATTTTTTGATACGAAATATTGACAGGCTAATCTTGTAGCTCACATTGAAATACACAGATTTTTTGTTGCTTAAATTTTGTTGATGGTGTGATGAAATGTCGTGATATATCATACGATTTCATACTTTAAAAAACTCGTTTATTTGGTAGTTGTAAAGTGATGTGATGTTCTGATGTCATATAATTTTTAATATTAGATTAATTTTCATTTTATTGTTATGGCAACGCCCGATTTTTATTTATTCTACTGTGATCAAATTGATAGGTGAATTGTGTTCATTTCATTTCCTTTAAAGTAATCCCCTCCCGCTCATCCTCGGAGTAGTCATGTGAATTTGCTGAATAGCCAGAAGTTACACGAAGGTAAATCAGGCAAAAGCGGTGGTTGCGGCACGATATTAGTTGAAAATGTGGCGAAATAATCACGAATAACCAATGCAGTATGAAGTGGTACATTATGGCTTTTCTTTGTTCAATAACTAAGACAGAGTAAAAATCGAAGAATGCACTTTTAGAGCCTCACAAAACAACATCTTTCCTAAATACTAATGAATATTGTGACGAACTTAGCATAAATGTCACTAACAGTACTGCCAACTTACAGAAAGAAAAAATTTACCGATTCGAAAAACATGAAAAGTATAAATAAAAAATTCACATTTCATTTTGATCACAGTAGTATGTGAAGTTGTTCATAAATAAACAATTTATTTAGCATATGACTTAAATATCCATGATTATCTCTAGTGTTGTGGGATAATTACGTTAATTAATTTTTTTCGCAGTTTTTTTTAGTTGTAGAGTGCATAACTGTGATGTGATGACTTGATGATGTGATCTGACTTTTTTTATAGGCAAAAAAATAATAGCATTTTTTTTTAAATTTAACCTTCTTATTTATTAAAAACTTAAAAACAAACCTAATTTCTTAGGTGACGCACTATCTTTATATCTCTTTAGTTTATACCAATAAATGCAATTCTTACAATTTTCAATTCATTATGCATTACATGTGTCTTTAATTAAATAAATTACTTATAGCTTTTAATTTTTAAAAAAAAATTTTTTTTTAATTTTTTTTTTAATTTTTTCCATAAAACTTCCAGCTTAAATGCATTTATTTTAGCTCTTTGCGGTGTCCTCGAAAAGTGCGCACCATTAGCTGCTAAGTTCCCACGCCTCCACAATGGCACACATTTTCAATCAAAGCCAATAACAACAGAAAAAGCTTCAGCTAAAAAGCAGATGTTTTCGAAAAATAACACTGAAGAAAAAAATTCAACTCAGCACAACAAATATGAATCGGTAATCGCATGAAATGGAAATTAAATTACAACACAGAAATGAGGCTGCCATGTTGTAACAACCAACGCCACGGCGATAAAAGATGACTTATAGCAGCGGACGCAGACGCAGAAATTCATAAGCAATGCCATTCAATAAACTTAATCATTGTTAAATTTGCTCAATGACTCGCCAACATTATGGCGCACAGAGGTATGAAGAAAAAAAATGAAAAAAATAAATAAAAAAGAACTACAAAAAAGACAGAAATACAGCAATAAGCAGCACTTCGAAGTCTTTGTTTGCCGCGCAAGTGCGCGACGCCTTTTGTGTTGACTCTTAGAGAGCACCCGCACAAATTACACATACACACACACACACCAATATGAATCTTGAAGACAGTTGCCTGTCGTCGTTTTCAGCAGCTGCATAAAGCGCGCTGATTTTTTACAAACCTCAAATTACCTCCCCGCAACTCCCATTGACCCAACTCAACTCATCTCAGATGCTGCGAGTGTGTTTGTTGCTATGTGCGCCTGCAAGTGCTGAACACTCATCACCCATAAACGGATGTGCTGCTTTTGTGCCATCAATGCCTCGTTGCTGCTTTATTGTTGGCGACTCATTTAAAGTGCTGGCAAAACAGCAACTAAAGCTGCAGCAAAAAATCTCGACAATGCGAGACGAGCAAAAGCAACAGTTGTCGTCACTGCGATTGATGTTGCTATTTTTGAGTTGTCTTTGCATAATTTTTGCATACTTTAAGTTTTCGGACATGTTGTTGTAACTTTTTTTACCTTTTGGGCTAAAGCTTTGCCAGTTCTTTTTGTGAATTTATTCAAGCAAAGCCCACTGATTTGGATTTTACAAAATTTGCTACAATAAAGTCGTGATTAACCTGAATTTGTGCGGCTACTGTATAACCAAAGTGGCACGCTGCGAAAAGAAGAGGAGGATTTTAACACAATTGATGTATTAAATATTCAATACAACTTGTAAGTAACCTAGTTCGCTTGTTCATGCAATAAAAATTTACTTCGAATACCAAAATTTTATATATTACACAAAAAATAGAAGAAGAGGTAGTAGTATTACCGAACTGCATATTATCTTGTTACTTAACTCTTTATATAAACTAAAAACCTTTAATATCATGGGTTGCACTATCGATTCATTGATTTTACCGATTCCTTGTGTTGAAGCGAAGTCATATAGGCGATTTGCATTTTCAGGTTTGTCACTTAAGTCTTTTGTAGACTTAGAGCATTCTAATGTATAGTAAACACAATTAATGCAGTCAAATGGTGTAAGCATTTTCGAGTGTAAGATTTGTTATACTTCCCTAGGTTTATATTGTTTATCCCGCAATTTAAGTTTATACCGATCCCGAAGTTTCAGTAATCGATTATAATGATATTAGGCGCAAATAAATTAAAAAACATTTCAATACTCAATATTTATAAAAATAATTGCATATTTGAGTTAGTTTTTTAAAATCCCAAAAACACAAAATTTTGAAATTAATTATGCGGATCAAATCCGTTCATACTCACATAAGTTGAAGTTATCTGTTTATATTAATTTGTCCCGAAATAAAGTTTTTAAGGATCCCGAATTTTCGGGATTTAACTTGATCACGTCTTTGTTGCAGTTTCAAAAACAAAAAAAGAACATATTTTGAGTATATTTTTTTTTTTTTGAAACCCGATACCAATTTTAAATCCCGGAGCACGCTTAGAAAATTAAAACATATCCGGATTTTGTGTTAATAAATAAGTCCAGCAATGTTGAAAGAGGTGATATTAAATGTATGCAACTTCCTATATATAAATGTATGAGTTTCGGTTAACACGTTTATCATTCAATCCCGAAAATGCATGTATAAAATCGCGAAATTTCGGGATTACACTTGAAACAGTTTTTGTTGCATATTAATTTAAACAAAATTGCACCTTTAACTAAAAGCTCGGTATCCTGAAATTTCTATTTTCGTATCCCGAAAATGAAGGTAAAACTGCTTTGGAATTAGTTCAAAATCATTACTATACTGCATTCAGCATATGCCACGAAGAATAAAATATATGTGTATGATTTTTTAACAAAATTCGAAATCTATATAAATAATTCCGAAAATAAACTCCGAAACCTCTTTATTTCGGGATTATAATTAAAATATAATTTTGAAACAAATTAAGAAAAAAATTTGATTTATTTAGTTGACCATAAAATCGATCGGAAATCGAAAATATTAAAAATGATTCAGAACTTGATATTGCTGTTGTTTGAGTATACTTTTATTATAAATATAAAATAGAAATTATTACAGTATTGATTACAGAAATTATTTTTCAATACATAAAAGTTTTAACTGCATTGCTTATTAAAAATTTATCAAAGTCATTTAAAACTTTATAGATTTTATCTTTTCTTTAAATATTTATCGAAAATATTGGTAGTCGAAAAAGTCTTTTCGTATTTTGTCATTAGATGTCGTTGCAGTCGTATATCTCTAGTACTACCAATCACATTGTGTTATAGCATACATTGTTGCAAAGGTGAGATTCTAAGCTTCATTTAAAAGAAAGGAAATTATATTCGGGGAAGTTTAAAAAAAAAGTTGCAAAATGTTCAAAAAGCAGTGAAATTAATAAATATTCCGAAAATGTTGTGTAAAAAAAGTAAGAATGCAACGCAAGCTACCAACGAAATTTGTGATGTTTACGGAGACGATGGTGTATCAGTTCGTGTAGCTTAACAATTGGTCGTTCGCTACTGTTCTGGAAATTTCGAAATTTCGATTTATACAGATGAAAGCTTCACACTGATGGAATGTCTCTAGCGAAAAAATGGCAAAAAGTGGTTGACCAAAATGGTACATATTTGTTTATTTATTTATTATTATTATATAAATGTAAAAACAAAAAAAAAATTGTTAAATTTTGGTTAGAAATACGTACCTTTTCTACCACCCAATACAATGCCAGTGTAACCTCAATGTCCATTTTTGTGTGCCCACCGCCTCTCGCCGTGCTACATTCCCAAACTATTTCAACGCAAACATTCCTTAAAAAATATGACGTGATTTACTTTAAATTAAAGCAAATGAACTCAGCTGCCGGGAATTTGACAGCATATGGATATTGGGCAGAAATATATTGTCTAAAACGAGTACGCTTCGCCACGTCAGGGACATCATTTACAATAGCTAATACGAGCCAAAACGCAACACCAGGCCAATCGGTAAGCGCTGCACGTAGCGGCTGGCAGAAAACAATGATTTGTAAATATCATAATTTATAATAGTTTTAGACTACAAAAACGAAATACTAATAGCAATATATGCATATTTGTTTTCGCGTTCAAGTCAATCAAATCGCCATTTTTGGTGGGAATTTGCGCGTGCGCAAGACTTTTATGCCGCGTGAATGGAGTACGTGTGCGCGCAAATGGGGCGCGAACGAAATAAATAAAKTTAATTAAACGCAAGAAATTAATAAACGGAAAGGAAAAATAGCAAACATAACCACAAAATGAAGTGTCGTGCGTGTTAAATGTGGTGGCACTGCGTGTGTATGCCTGTACGTCTGGCAGCAGCCAATTTGCTTTGCCGCTGAGGTGCCAAAGTGTGTCGTTGTGGCAATAACAATAAAGCACAGTTTATTGTGGCAGACAAATTTGGATGTGTAACAGTTCATTGCCTCAATATGCAGCGACAACCTGACTGCTTAGCCTACCTGTCCGTCTGCTGCCCATACTTTAAAGTGTTAGCCATAATGGTTTCGGCATGCTTGTCGGAGCAATTCGACGTTTTGAACGGGTGACCGATTATTGCCAACACTACAATTGCGAAGCGCCTCGTGTTGTACTATTGTAGTATAAAGTAAAAAGCTTACAATTAAAAATTAAGTGGAAAAAAAAAAATAAATAAAAAAATTTAGTAGATGAAAAAGTTATGAAAATTATAAAACAATAAATAATGAAAATATATGAAAACCTTTAAGTAAAAATTCC
>NW_017535296.1:637163-638421 GCF_001853355.1 Bactrocera latifrons
AAAATTTTCAAAAACTCACTAAGCATTCTAGTCGCTGTCTCTTATACACATCTAGATGTGTATAAGAGACAGGTATTCAAAAGTTTTTTTCTTTTCATAATTATTTTATAAATTAGTTATATTTATGAAAACAAAAAAAAAACATTTATAAATACAGCTGAACTTCGCCAAAAACCTTCAATTTAGAGAGACTTCGAGTTATGGAATTTCGACTATATTTAAAACTAGAATTTAATAACACACATATGAAAATATATTAAAAAAAAATTGTTTTGAGAAAATTAAAAAAAAAGTTACTAGCTAAAATTTAATTAAAGAAAATTATTAATAATTAAAATTATTCACCACTAATGTGTATAGAAACGGAGATAGCACTCCTTCTTGCAGAGTACCTCTACAGACTTCTTTGGTCTTTTGAGATTTATTTTATTCTACTCTTAGCCATCTAGAAGTCAAAAGCCCCTAATGTGCGCGTCCACGATTTTCTCTAGCGTTTTCAGCAGGAAGGAAGTTAAGCCCATTTGCGTAAACTTTTTTGGGTTGGGTGCAATCTGCCGCTTTGTTGGAATGATTCCGTAATTAGCGGAACATTTGTATGGGTCGAATGAGCGAATTTTTTCCAGGATTCTCTCTTGGAAGGTCGAATATCCTGTTCAAGGGCAATTGTAAATACAGTCATGCCCTTTTCAAGCTCTTTATATCAGTTATAAAAGCAAGGTCTAAGTCTCTAGACCAATATATCTGCCTGTAGAGAACCCAGTTAGTATTCCGGGGATTTTTTCTAACGTCTTTTCCGATTTAATGGAAAAGTAGAAGGAGCTATGGTCGGAGAACGACGGTGTGCTTAGTGCTTCAGTTTTCCACCAATATATCTCTACTTAGGTGTAGTGCTATGTCTGTAACGTTTCTGGAAGTGGGTCCTATGTAGGTAGCTTCCTCACCTCGATTAACTACCACTAGACTACTTCTTAAAATATATTTGAGTAGGAACGTTAGCATCAGCGGCCACCACCAACTCCTACTACCCTCTGCTGGATGAAGCCGTCAGCCTGTGGAGACCTTCCGTTTGGGGCATATAGCAGGATGCAAGGAGTCCATCAGCATTTGTGGAATGTTTAACATAAAAACTGAAATAATATAAATTTAGAAACCTAAAAAAAACTTTAAAACATAGTATCATATGATCGATGCAAATTAAGAAAATTTTTCTAACAACAATATAATTAAAGAAAATTTGAACAAATTTAGGAATTAAATA
>NW_017535296.1:639355-655569 GCF_001853355.1 Bactrocera latifrons
AAAAAAATTATATATAAAGGAATATTTTTAAAATAATAAAATTTACTTTAAATTGGAATAAATTAGAAAAATATTTTAAAAGCTCACATATAATATCATGCCATAGCAACAACACACACACAAACGCTGTAAGCAAATAAACGCGCGCTCTGCTTCCTTTTTCGAGCGCGCAAAGTGCGTAAGCCAGTGGAACCAATTATGGATCTTAAAAATTAAATGCGCTCTGCATACGTAATACAGGTAGATACCGGAGCGCATACAAATACATGCATAGTTGTGAGCGCGCACACAATTGCTATGCTATTTAAGCCATGTGGCAAGCAGCAGCGCTCCACACCAACTCTTTACTCCGCCTGCGGCAATAAATTAAAAAATGATTTACTTTAGTTTCGTGTGGAATTATTTTATTTCATTTTATTTATTGCTCATTCAAGGCGGTTAAGCAGTTTTTTGACGCTTTAAATTTACATTTTTTGGACTGGACAATAAGAAATGCGATGAAAAGCAGCATAAAAAATCCTTTTGCTGCGACAGCCCAAAGGAAATGTGGCAGACAGTCGAGCAGTAGAGTCAAAAAATAAAAAAGATAAAAGCAAACAAAMATTTACACAAACAAACAAAACAAACTCGCATGTCTATTTGCGTACTACTAATATAATTTATATTTACGCAACAACAACAGCGCCATTATTTCTATAACATTTATGCTTCATTGCTTGGCAGTTGTCATTTATGTACATATGTAGATGTGTATTTGTTGCTCGTATTGTTGCTATACGTTGCGCGTATTTTATATGGCATGCCGCAGCAGTGAGCGGAATTTTAAAATGAGTGCAGTCAGTCAGTCAGTGCCCTCGTATGACGTTTGTGATAATTTTGCTATTGTTGTTAGCGTAGTTGTTGCTGTTACTGTTGTTGTTTTACTAAGCCACTTAATGCTAAACATAATTTTATTTGCTTTTTTACGCTTTTGCCTTTAGTTTTATTACTTTGTCCGCTTTGATATAAATCTCGCTAACCTGTTGACTGCTCGGAGCAACGTTTGCTACAATTGTTGTTTGTTAATTCAAAAATCAAATCAAATCAAATGAAATCAACGGTTACAATCTTGAAATGTGTCAAGCATAACTCATACATTTTGCTGTATTCTGTACGCACATTCACACATACGCAAGAATAGTATGTTGAATAAATACGGCATGGCTACATGCGGATGCAACCGAATATTTTATACTTTTGGAACTTGCACGAATCAAAGCCAGGGAAATGCCTGAAGTTGTAAAACGTCAATCAGAGGATAAGATGGCAAGCAATTAATATATATTTTATATTACTATGAGCAAAAAGTAGTAAGTTTTTATAATAATTTAAATTTCTTAATTTATGCTTCGAAACTGGCTATCGTCCACATCAAAGTGATGCCTCTTGGCTTTTTTTCCCATCCTGGAAACAGTTATTAAAGTGAGCCAACGTTGGAGTTTCCTTGAATAGCTAGAAGTCACAGGACGAATACGTTGGTTGCGGCACAATATTGGTTGAAAATTTGGCGAAAACTCACGAAGAATCAATGCAATTAAAAACCAAGAGTTGTCGACCAATTACGATGGCCTTTTTTTACGAATTATTTAGCGCAAACGACACATAACCCAAATAGTATTACTTGTTGACAGATTGGCAGGTCGAAATTCGGAGTGCACCAGTACGCAATAATTGAAGAAAATTATCAGCTGCATTGACGTGATATTTTCGACTTCATCTCACCTTTTCCAATATTCCACTATCGTTAGTATAGATCGAAGACTTATGGCCAATAATGAGTTGCTTGACGTCCTGGTAGTCGGAAAGCATTATTTCACAGACGATAACGCGTCACTGTTTTTCGATAAACTCGAGTGATTTTGAAACCAATTGCGCTTTAACTTTTCTTTCCTTTCAAAATGGTTTTTACTAATTCTTCCGACTTTCCAACGATGCCTGTAAGAAATCGGGCTGTTAATTGTCCATTCGCAAGCATTCTCTATTTTATTGACGTCTGGATAGTCTTGATGTTGACGGCCGTTCTGGAAATGGTCCGTCTTCAACGCGCTCTCGAGCCTCTTTGAACAATTTATAGAAATCAAAACCACTTGCTTGTGATAAGCAATTACTTATCACCGAAGGACTCTTCCGGCATTCTGATCGCATTGGCATCAAAAATTTGATTCCGCACTAAAAATTTAAAGGAACTTCTTTGTTGAATAATTTCACGCGTTGTACTTCAGAAAGACAAACGTATGCTGAACATTAATCGTTATTTTGATGTGACATTTGGCACAGTTGTCACTAACTGTCATACCGATCTAGAAAAAAATAAAGATTTCGACGAAAGAGTTTTGCGGGAAACTTAAACGAAAAAGTCTTACTACTTTTAGCTGACAGTAGTATAACACTATATCTATCTCCACTAGTTTTAGGTGGTACGTACAACTGTTAGGCCAACATGCTGGGAGAGTATATAAATTATCATTTGTACAACACTCGCAGAACGCGTTATGTAATATGGAATGGTATTTCCATCCCATATTTCTTGCATTTCTCCTACAAATTTTTCATTACTTTAATATTACTCATCTTTTTTCGCACAAGGCAAGCACTCATTCTTAATTGCCGAGAATACTAATGCAATTATAATGTTTGATTTTGTTAGAGAGTTCAGCAGCGAAGTTTGCACAGCGTTGTTGATGCTGTTTTAAGGAAGACCTGGAACTCTCTTACCCACAATACCAACTGCCTCATTAAGTAGCCAACGTTTGGGCGATTACTTTAAGAAAGCTTAGCAATCTTAAAATACCTCAAATTTAATCTCAATATATATCCGAACTTTTTTGGCAATATTTGTGTGAACGAAAAAGTAATTTTGATATCTGGAACGTTATCAGGATGCTCTGCAAATTTTGTGATATATTAGAAAGACAAACTTTTCTTAAATAAATGTTATAACAAAGGACAAAATTTAACTTTATTTAACTTGAAAAACATGTCAGCTAACGATCTATGTTAAAAAAAAAATGTTACTCATGGTATGAAAATCGTTTTTTTAATAGTTGTATTCACCCATAATTTCTTTTAGGTATTCTTCTTTTTACTGGCGCAGACACCCTTATAGCCGTGTTAACAACAACGCGTCAGTCGTTTCTCTTTTCACTATATGGCGCCAACTGAAGATACCAAGTGCAAACAAGCCTTTCACACCATCGTACAAATAGAGTGGAGGTCCTCCTCATTGCATGCTTCCACCGGCGAAAGTTGAGTCGTATTATTATTATTATTTTTCAGCCAATGCATAAAGGAGCGTAATTCTTCAGCAACATTTTTATTTTTCTTCAGATGTTTTGGGTGTTCATGGCTCCGTCCCATATGGCTGGATGAAATGATGAGGGACTTCTAGAGCGTGGTCTTTTTTCAGTGAGAGTGGACTTTGCTTTTCAATTACCGGTGATTTTAGAAACGTTAGCAGCATATTGCTTTAAAAAGGGTTATATTTTGTTACTATGCTGCCAAAAGAGGTACGCGCAAGGGCAAATTCTGTGCAACTCAAATCACTGAAGAGAAAAAATTAATAAACGTCACAACAGCCAACAGTCATTGACTCACCCACACCCAATTCGTTTCAACTAAAAAATTTCAATTTTGGTCATTTCCTGTCGCTTAAATAGGCTTATTAAAAAAAACACAAAAACAAAAATGAAATTAACAAAAAATCTCACTTCCAAATTGTCATGCCATTGCAACTGCAACTGAATAATAAGCACCGTTGTAATTGCTATAAAAAGTACTAAAAAGTTCAATAACACGTCGAAAGCTAAATATGCGCAAAGGCAATATGCATTTAAATGCATAAAATGGAAAATAAATAAAATAATCACATAAAATTAAAATATACTAATCACTGCATATTTACCGTTAGCCACAAAATATTAATATTAAACCGAAACAGCGACATGTAAGCGAGTAATAAGGCCGCAGAGCACATTATGTCGCTAGCCGAGCTATGTGCCACCCATTCAACTTACATGCAGTTGGCGGTGCGTGCGCTGGCGCTGTAGCCCTTTGCGCCGCAACGGAACAGAAAAACAACAAACAGCTATGAGGCGGTCAACTTTAAACGAAGAGTTTATATATCTTTTTTTTATTTTTATTTTTATTTTTTATTTTTTATTTTTTTGTCTTTTTTACTTTTTCCACCTGACACTTTTGTGCGCTTGTGCTTGTGTAAGTTTTCAGTACCACGAATTGACTTCTTTCAATTTTTGATAAATGTGCAAAACAAGTTTTGCATAAAATTTTCAAAAACTCACTAAGCATTCTAGTCGTCAGTATCATTCAGCTTGCAAGCAAGCGCTTTTATTTATCTTTTTCCTGTTTTTTTTTTTTGTGGAAAAAGATATTAATTCGTATTTGTAAGACGCCGCATTAATTTCTTATAAAACGTTCTTTGTTGGAATTCTTAATTTGCCTTGTCCATCACTCATTCAATATTCACCATTCACAAAATGCGGCGCGGCAAAGGCACCCGCAAGCGAATAGTGAAACCGGCCTTTGGGCAATTGAGCGTTTGACCAACTTGTAAAGCTGAGCCACAAGAGTTGACCAAAGCTATGCGGCCTATCGTCATTTGGTGCGCAACGAGTTCGGCATTTATGCGTCAATTTGTTGCTGTTTTATGCGTTGTTTTTGTTTGTCAGTTTGATGAGCTTTTAAAGTTTGCGCCATTTAAGCCAATTTCATGCATTAAAGTATGACGATGACACGTTGGACAAGCGCACAGTGTTTAAAGATGCTTAAACTTCTGGAAAAAAATTGATGGCTCTCATTGTTAAGATAAAAGTTATCCAAATTTGCCACTTGGCAAATAAATTAAATGAAAAACATTGAAATGAAAGTGACGTAAAATACATTGCAGTCTATTTAAACGAGCTAATTGAAATTAAATTAAAAACATATTTATTTTCTCGATTTAAATAAATTGGAAAGTATTTTATTAAAGAAAAATTAGTTAATCGAATCACTTATATAAATAGTAGCAATCATTTCTTAAATAGTCAATGAGTGACTTGACCTAATTTAAACTCTCAATAAAATGTTTATAATTGCTTAATTAATTCTGCTAAATTGAGTTAAATTAATAACAAAATCACTTCATTTAGTCAGTTAATAAACTTTTACAATGTTCAAAATTCCTCAAAGACTGAGCAAGGGATTAAAAAAAATCTTACAATAATTTAATTTAGTCAATTAATGTAATTTAAAAAATTAAAATTTAAATTAATTTTAAATTTACTCAATTTAAAGGCTAAAGAAAAGGAAATTTAATAATAAATATTGCTCAACCATTTCAGTGAAATTTAATTATTTTTTATTAATTTTATTTATTAAACTAATAATCTTTAAATATTGCCAATTAGAGAAATGAATAAAAAACGCTTAATCAACTCAATTACATTAAGCTAAATTAAATATTTATCCTTTCATTTTCTGAATTAATAAACTTTTGCAATATTAAATAAAGATTTTAATTGACTCAAGTTAAAGGCCAAGTATTTATAATTCTTAAAGTTGTTAAATTAAGCTAAATATATAATATCTTTTAATCATTTAACTAAGACAACTAAAAAAATATTCAGTATCTGAACTAGTTTTTAAATGATTCAATTAGAGGTTTAGTAAAAGGTATACTCGATATGATCAAAATTGCTTATTTATTTAAGCTAAGCTGGATTAAAAGAATATTTAACAATTTCGTTTTGTCAATTATTAAACTTAAATAGCTCGAAAATTGTTTATTGACTCAATTTAAAAGCTAGGTAAGTGGCTGATTCGGAAGGCTTAAAATTGCTTAATAAATTTAGTTAAATTCAATTAAATTAGTATATTATTCATTTATTTTGGTTAATTAGTAAACTTTTACGTTATTTCGACAATTTTCTATAATAATTGACTCAATTTAAAGATGAGTAAGTAGCTTATTGGCATGGATTATAATTGCTTAATAAATTTAGTTAAATTCA
Source organism: Bactrocera latifrons (assembly GCF_001853355.1). Lineage (NCBI taxonomy): Eukaryota > Metazoa > Arthropoda > Insecta > Diptera > Tephritidae > Bactrocera > Bactrocera latifrons. The sequence continues at coordinate 645,403 of NW_017535296.1, forward strand.
ATTAAATTAATCTATTATTATTCTATTATTAATTTAATTCACTATTATTAATTTAATTTGGTCAATTAGAAAAATTGTACATTATTTTTTAATTGACTCAATTAAAGACTAAGTAAAAGTCCAACTCGGCCTTGGCTATAGTCGCGTAAGCGGTGTCTACGCCAATAAAGAAAAGGAAAGGCCTACTCGAAATGATTTAAATAGCTTAACTACTTTAGCTAAACTGAATATCCAAGAATATTATTTTATCAATTAGTAAACTTAATTATCAAAAAAAAAAAATTAACTCAATTTAAAAGCTGAGTAATGACCTTAAGGATTGAAATTGCTGATCAGTTCAGTTAAATGCATTTAAATTATTATCATATCAATATTTTTTTCGTCAATTAATAGACTTTAACAGTATTGCGATATATTTTAATTGAATCAATTTAAGGGGTAAATTACTAAATTTATTTAATCAACTCAGTAAAATTCAAAACCATTTACTTTAATCAAGTATTATATTTTCACATTATTTCAACAATTTTTTTAATTGACTCAATTTACTGGCTATGTTAATTATATTTGTCTATAAAAATTTTTTATGCACTAAATATTGACCACTGTACGATCATATACATCTCCGAATTACATTATAGTATGCGCCATAAGTGCGCGTACATACCGCCTCACCAGCGACCAGTTTGTCAATGTTTGTGTATGTTTGTGCATGTAAGTCACCCGTCCACCAAATTATAACGGCCGGCACTTCGCGTTTGATCGGTCAAATGAATTTTCGCTGCTTCGTCTGTCCATTCACCTATTCAAAAGCGCTTTGCCTACCGCGTCACCCGCGCCTTGCCACATCGCGCAAGTCAGTCGTTCATCCGCCTTTTATTCGGCTGTCAGCCGCTATTGACAGCTTGTAATAACGTGACTTTATTGAGTGGTAATGAACCTATTAGTTTTGCATTTATGTGCGCGCCCGACGCTGCTCCTCCAAGCACAGCTACTCAAAAGCGCAGCGGCTAGCGACTCAATTGAATTCAGCACATGCGGGTGGGTAGCTTTTTACCTCTACTTCGCAGCTACACTTTGATAATTTTAATTTCTTTCTGTTCTTCTATGCGACTTTTAAATTTTTTTGTTTTTTGCTTTCTTTCATAACTCAATATATATTCTTGTATATTTTATTCAGTTCTGTCATGGTTTTTTTATATGCTCCACAACGGTGTGCAATAATTAAATTTATGACAGGAAATGCTTACAAACAGTACGCACAACAACATAAATATGCATAACTCGCCCTTTTCACTTAATACTTGTTATTTTCTTTTCGTCTAAAATGCTTTAATAACTGTGAAAATTTGTTAACGGAATCCAGGGTTTTTAGTTTAAAATTCATATTGCTTAACATTATTATTTGGGTTAATGTTCATAAAATTTATTTAGTTAAATTGTAATAAACTATTTATGACCCTCATGTGTTGATACGCATAATCTGCGCTGTGGGCTTTGGTTTACCGATTTTCGTTTTCGGGGTGAAGAATATAGTGAAATAAGTCAGTATTGCCTTTTTGAGTGCCACCAAAGCGTTAGTTATTAATGTTTTATAGCCAAGACGTGATTTGTTGCTTAATAATAAGCCATTTAAGCGCATGAATGAAAATAATTTATGTTTCAGTTTACAGTTGCGTATAGTTAATTTAGTGAAAAAAAGCTTCGAGGAGCGCATATGAATTGAACCATCGGAAAATAATATATAAAATCTCAAATTTTAAATTTCGAAAAAGCTAAAAAGCTTTGCTTATTGTCACCAATTTTATTATCTAATTTATTTTAGAATTTTTAAAAGTCGCGCAGGTCGCTTTTGAGTTAATGCATCTTGGTTAACGCAAAATGATCTGAGAGCTTACTAACTCCTGGACTAGACCTTAACTTTTATACCTCCCTTCATTAGGAATCAAAATTTTTCAATTATGGTTAACACGTTGTGTTGGTGATTGCGTATTACCGTCAACTACGTAAGCTGGGGTGCCACTATGTAGAAATGTCCAATGGTCTAATATCGCAATTGCTTCCGTCCACTTAAAATCATAGCAGGTCTTAAAGTACTGAATGAGGACCCTTTTAGCAAAATCATTTTAAAAAGCGCTTTACGTGGAGGAAACGGGATCAGGCGGTAAACGGAGGAGGGAACCGACACCCAAATCTATCCCTGGGGGAGTAGAACACAGAGTGACGAAACCGTCACCCGCCAAGACTACTAAAGATGCCGTTGTAGCATCTATCTCGGGCACAAAGAATGCGAAGACTGTTTCAACATCCGGAAAGAAGTTTGGATAACGTTTAATTAATGACGACTACATTGAAAATGCCAAAATGGCCATTAAATTACGCTATTGGGAATTCTTGTTTCAATTTGATGCGAAGAATGAGAAGATTATTGCTGCCACGGAGACCAACTTTGCTGATGACCGCATGATATTTTTAAAAGGGTTGAAGAACTTCAATCATTGCTGTATCATTTTTATAGGGGACTATGTTGAAAAATAAAACGCCATTTTTTATTTCGTTTTATTTTCTAGGAGAAGTACTTACCGGATCGTTTTTGTAAAAGCATAAGGCAGTTTTTACGTTTCTAATTTTAACCGATTTCATCACTAAAAAGCTAGTTTAATAAACATTCGTCTGTAGTGTTAAAATTAAAATATGAAAAGCTCATTTGAAATTTGGCTTATGAGAAAGGGATTAATGGGCATTTTTATATATAATCCATCATAATCAATTCCACCGATTTCTCACGCACTTTCGATAGTTAGGTTAACTTGACTGTAATTAGAGCTCAGTTGCCAACTAATAGGAATCCAGAAACTAAGCCAAAGCTACGTTTGTAACGATGCATCCTGTTTTTTTGCTATATGTACTAATGACGGCAACGTTTCCCAACCACAAACATTGTGTTATTGAAAATTTCCCAGCACTTAAGTAATTAACTTTGGCCATTTTATAGTCCAAAGCTGACATATGTATGCTCGAGTCGTTAAATCAGAGCCACATTTTCACACAGCTTTTCACACTTGCAACAATACGTCAAACGCACAACACGCATAACAGACGAAATTGTCAGTTGCGGCGAGTCAAGTGTACAGTATTTGGAACGACCTAGAAATCACAGCATCTGCGTGATTTCGACCAATTTTACGATCACAAATCACTCATCCACAGCAAACTAGCTGGACGGCTAGAAGGTTGATGAGCAGTGTGATGTATCTCACTGCAGTGCGCACACTACGGAAAACAACAATAACAACAAGCGGTGGCATTAGTTCAGGCAGCTACTGGCTTTCTAGCCAAGGTGGCAGCCACAAACGTCAACGGAAGTGAATGAGTGAATTAAATTCGTTTGGCTAGTTGAGATTTTCCTCTATTTTATTTGTAGCTATTTAATTTTATTATTTCGCAGCAATAAAAATTAAAGCTAAGTAAGTGTAGTACGATGTGAGAATGACTGAGTGTATGAGGTATGAATGAGAGTGGAAATTAGACTTTAGACTGACTTGAGTATAAGAAATGAAATTATTTCCTTTTTTTTGCGGTTTTTTCGTGCGGAAATTGTAACAGCTACCGTGGGAGATTTCTAAGTTCAATATTTAGGTACATTAGGTGGTGCATAAAATGTCAAATATTTAATATTAATTTTTACGTGCAAGTGGTAATATAGAGAACAAAGGATAAATTTTTGTCTCTATCAAAAACTATTAAATTAAAAGATTAATAACCTGGTGGGTCAATGTATAGAAAACTGCTTACTGAAGATGCAGAGTAGTAATCTGACCATTTGCCTCTGAGTAATAATGGCAGCAACTTCGAAAAAGCGGACTTATTTTAAAAACCTGTTACTCAAAAACAATTAGAGATATCGATTTTTAATTTTTGTGTACTTTTGAAAGTATAGATATTTCCAAAAAAAAAAGATTTTTTGAAAATTTCTCATAAGGTGTGCCTCTTAAGCGCCACCCTAATGTGTACCCAATGTTTAAAATACACAGATACATATGAACTATCCCGCCAAGAAATCCGAAATCTTATGAAATAAATTCTCTTCTTTTAATAAAATGTCGCCTTAATGGACAAAATTTACAAATAATATGGATTAATTGACATTTTGGTCGAGTTAACAGAAATATGTTACAATATATGTATATTTCTTCAGGAATTAGGAGCTACACTTAGCTGCGCTGCAGTAACTAGGTGGCCGATATTTGTTGCAAAAAACTTTTCTTGGGATATTTAAGGCTCACCCTAATACATAATATACACAGTGTGTATTCTATACACATATATATGTATGTATAGAGTAGATGCTGCCACGAACTGCCACGATTATTAAATCGAGATACATTTCATAATTTTGTTGCTAAGTTTAAGGGCCACCCTAACGTATTTAAAATATAAAGTTTATGCAGACTAATATGCTTTGGTAACTAGGTGGCCGATATTTGTTGCAAAAAACTTTTCTTGGTTTATATAAGGCTCACCCTAATACATATACAGTATATGTATCACATATACTATACACATATGTATATATGTATGTACAGAGTAGAAGCTGCCACGATTATGAAATCGAGATACATTTCATAATTTTGTTGCTAAGTTTAATTGCCACCCTAATGTGAGCACTATGCCCGAAATATTACAAAATTTGATTTTTTCTTAAATAAAGATTGACAGATATAATAAGTGTTATTTTTCGTTATTTAAGGGCCACCCTAACGTATTTAAAATAAAAAATTTATGCAAACTAATATGCTTTGGTAACTAGGTGGCCGATATTTGTTGCAAAAAACTTTTCATGGTATATTTAAGGCTCACCCTAATACATAATATACACAGTGTGTATATCACATATTCTATACACATATATACATATGTATGTATAGAATAGATGCTGCCACGAACTGCCGCCCGTGAACGTACACTCCAACCGTTAAATGGCAAGTAACTCGATAGTGCGGACTGTAAGTGTATGAACAGCTGAGATCATTTTCACATGATTGCCCGAACCGTATAGTTGCCATTGTTATTGTTATTGTACAAATACTCGAATATAAGTGATGAGTGTGACACTGAGAATTGCATTCTATACCGTTTCACTTTTTTCGGTGTCGCACAGCAGGTCACCATAATTGTTGTTATTGTCCTGCCAACATATGTTGTGACATGGCGAGACCACATGTGTTGCACCACACCAAACAACACCAGAAATGCGCGGCGGCTGGCTGCGTCGCAATGCGCGTACTTGCACTAAATATCACAAATAATGTTGGTTATGATTTGCGATAAAAAGCTGTACATTATTGTTTTTGTTCTACTATGTTGTTGTGGCTTATTGTTGTTGCCTACCACTGCGCGAATTCGCCTTAAATGCGTCCAACACTTATGCTGCCACATTTTCATCGCAAACTTATTTTCTATTTAGTTTTATTTTATTCGTTGCTTTTATGTTTATTTTTGCTGCTGATCCGAATCGCATTTTGTACGAATTTTCATTGCTGTCTGCTGCAACACTGGGTAATTTTTGCAAGTGCTTGGCGTGAAAAGAATTATGGCTGTCATCGATGTGTGGTGCGGCGAAAGCAACAACGGTCCATGGCAGTCCAGTCGCGCATTTTGACAGAAAACTCAGTGGTGGGCCCAGCAGCAGGCGGTCAAATGTTGTGCTGTAACAGGGTGCTCAGTTACAAAAGCTGCGCGTTGCTGTTGAAAAGGCTGGCGAAAAACAATCACACGTAATCTTACCAAATGTGTATGTATGAATACGTATGTATGTACTTTAGGCACTAATAAGTATTTATTGGTGCTAAAATTGTCACAAGTTCGCTGTTTTTCCAAGAGTTGCCACCTGCTTGAATGTTCAACTTAATAAACTTAATAATTCATACGGAATGTGAATCAATCTGAAAAATTTAAGAAACCTTCCAGCTCAGCTTTTGGTAAGTGTTGCCACTGGTTTATAATTTTATAATATTTTTCAAAAAAAGTACAAAATCAAAAGCAGTTTTCGTATCAATTTATGTAGGCTTAAAAATTGTATTTCAACCATTTTAATAAAATAGGTTGCCACCTCTTTGCAAATTTCAATTAATTTTAAATTGCAATTTTGTTCAGGAAGTGAAAAATTTCATTAAAAAACATTTTTTGTAATCTATATCTAAACCGTTTAAGAAACTTTGCAATTGAAAATATTTTGCAAGGGTTGCCACCTTATCAAAATTATTATTATTTATTCAATCAAATTAAAAAAAATTATCGCGATATTTCGTTTCATACTATAATAAAAATATATATATTTTTTAAATGGTTGCCACCTGTTTCAATTTTTAAACTAAAACACTCTCCAATATAATGAGAATAGGTAGAAATCTCTTGATAAACATTAGCTGCCAGCTAAAGAAATTTTAGAGGAACGTTGCCACCTTATTACAGTAATTTTTTCTATTAAAAAGCCAAATTTAACAATTAAAACGAATCGCGTATGCTATAAAAGTTCAAAAAAACAAATTGTCTTAAATTACTATTTTTTTAAAGAAGACATTTTTTAAAGAAAAATTTGATATAATATTTATTGTGAATTTTGCCACAATAGTGAATATGAAATTGCAAATGAAATTATATTGAAATATTAAACGTCTTATCCGATATGATGACGGTCGATTTAAAATATGGTCTGATGTCGACTGGTATTGCAAATATCTAGTTTATCATAAGAGTATACTCATTTAAGGCCTTTGTCTTTACTTTTTATCATACAATGTACAGTAAATCGATAACTTAATATCTGTGAATGCCCTAAGGCCTAGTAATCAACCCTTCTTACTCCTTTAAACGAAAAATGTCTTACATTTTACTATAATTTGACTAATGTTTGAGAACTATTTGAATTCCGTTATTTTTAGCCCCCCCAACGTGTAAGACCAGAGTATAAAAAAGAAGACTTTGGAAAAATACATAATTTTCTTCAAAACGAAAACATCTAAGGAACTCGAGTAATATATATATATTTTTTAACGCCTTTTTCGTTGCTGAGGTAAAATACATTCTAGACTCGCCTTGCCAGATTAGTCTGCGTATTCAAAAACTTCTTTTAAAGAAGTAACGAGTGAGATTAAAAAAATAATACCTAAAAAGTCGCCTGGATTTGATAAAATTGATGGACTTGCTGTTAGACATTTACCTTACTATTGTATCTGACTGCTTACTTATATATACAATTCTACTCGACTCAAGCACTACCAATGTGCTAACATAACGAACTAAAACTGTCCCACTTCATATCGTCCAAACAGTCTACTGGTGAACTCTTCTAAAGTGTTCGAAATGGCAGATTCAGTTTAGAAGGGGATATTATACAACAGGAAAATACCATCGAATTGTTGAAATTATCACGCGTGCTTTCGATATAAGCAATACTGTGCAGGGGTCTTTTTAGATTATAAACAAACATTTGATGAGGTATAACATCCAGGGTTACTTTAGAAAAAAGTGGCTACCAACGCATTTCTATTTACTTATGAAGTCAATTTTGAGTGACCGTAGATTATATGTCCAAGAAAAATGTGTATTTTCTGAAGTGCATTCGATTCATTCTGGAGTTCCGCAAGGGAACCCGTATTGTATACAATTATTCCAGCTGACCTGCCGATCATCAGTAATTTAGAATTAGCAACTTCTGCTGATGATACGGTATTTATTGCCTCAAGTTTTAGCCATAATGACACCTCACATCACTTACTAGAACAACTTGATATTGTCGAGAAGTGGGAAAATGAAAAATCTTCCAAAGATATCAAGACTTAAAAAAGCGTTGTATCTACTCCTTGGTAAATAAGCAATTTCGAAATCCACGAAAGTGCCTTTTGTTAAAGACGAAATAAGAAATCCTCTCGCATATATCTAGATAGATTCTCTAATTATAAAAGGTTTCTGGCAAAAAATCTACTTGACTACAGTAAGCCCGCTAGACGCCTTAAAAGAACTCACAGTTTGGACCTGCCAAATAGATTTGAAGAAGTTTCAAGAATATTTTTAGCCTATTATGTTATTGAAGAGTATATTGATTGGAGCAAAGGAGCACTATCAATCCTGTTATGATGCTTATATTTGTAAAATTTGTTTATTGTCTTCAGATAGATTGCAAATAAATATGTGTATATTAAACAAAAAACATTCTTGATCAAAAAAATCTCGCAATTATACAGTAGCTGAAAATCGATTGAATCTTGTTAAGCTTAAGCCAGGCTTATAGGTCTAGCGTCTGAATGAATAAGGACAACAAAGATTGAGCTCATTCCCAAGCCGATAAAATCGGGAAAATGGTGTCGCTCTTTGCAACTTCCTCAAAAATTTTAAGAAAATAAAATTTTCATACACCTGCCAGTAAAGAATTTATAATTATGGAACTAATTAATGAAAACTTAAAATGTCTCAACACGGAAAGTGATTATTAATTATTCCACAGGCAATCACTTAAAAGCGGATTTTTTTTTTTATTTTTTTATTTTTATTTTATTAAAGCTTACATAATAAACAAATTATTAAATAAACTAAAGTACGCAGCGCTAGCATCAAAGGCTTTCGGCTGAAGCGGATTTAAAACGAAACTTTCCACTGAAACGCGTGCATAGTGCTTATAAATCATACTTGAGTACTTGAAGTATTTAAAGCAAATAACAAGTTCATTTTCGTTGACAACTGCGGACATAGTGTGAACAAAATCACGACATAAATCAAAAAATTAATCGCCATGACATAAGCGCTTTGCAAAAATATAGAATCTAGATATCACATTACATAGTACAAATAAAAAAGCAACAACAAATAGCTCAGATTTACTAAATAACAGCTGTGGACAAAAACACCACACTGCAAATCAACAATCAACGCCACCAAAAGTGTTGAACGCAAATCGGTTGCATGTAAATCGATCTGGCTGCCAAGCGCGGGCACCTAGCTGACAACATGGTCACCTAAGCTGCCTGCCACAAAAACACTTCAGACACAAGCTCCACGCACCACATGAATACAACAAATGCAAAAATACGTAAATGAAATAAAAGCAAGCAAAAGCATAAAACAACAACAAAAACAATATAAATTAAATTAGAAAAGCGCGCAACTCAATTTACGTAAAATGTGCGCCGCTGTCGGTGATTTATCACCATAAATCTAAAATACACTCATATAGCTGTGTATATATATTTATAGCAACAAAACTAAGTTATGAGCGCAACAAATTTGTTACCACAAAATGATATGGGGCAGTCGAGCCGCATATGTGTCCACATGTGTGCGCTTATGTGTGCTTTGGAAATAGGCAAATTGGCTAACAAAGTGTTGAGGCGTTGGTGAGTAAGTCAACAACAGTAACAACAAATAAGTCAAACGAGAAATGCATAAATAAAGCGCAATAAATAACAACACTAGCGTTAAATTGGCGCAATGGTTGGACAGCGGCAGTTGCAATAATCGCCTTCATGTATGTAAGTGTACATGTGTGCGCGTCTTTCAATGTAGGCAGCTGCAGTGACACCACCAATGCTAGTGATCTGCAGCAATTCGAACGAATAATCGAGTTACGCGCGGCGGGGAGCACACTTTTTGCCACTTGGCATTAAATATGCATTTATTAAAGGTAAAAAATTGGAAAACTTGGATCTGGTTTGGAAAATTTACATAACATTTGACAAATACAAAACAATAAATTTTGAAAATGTGTACATATGCTTGGAAACCATAAATAGAATACAGAAATATCTGAAATTTTTAGAAATAAATTGCGCATTGGTGTACGAAAAATTAATAAAAATTTCGTAGCAGGTGGCAACCATTAAAAAATATATCACTTTAAGTAATCTTTTCTACTAAACCATTACAGATCTTTACTTACATATATTTTTTTCTTTTTTTCCTTTTATTTTGTCATTTTAATGGAAAGTAAGAAATAACTGGTAACACTGGCACTTCTTCACCCATATTTTTTCCGCAGAAAGCTTTCACAGAACTTTCGAAATTGACACATGCACTTTTTATATTGGAAAGCGTTTGAATTTTAAAATATAATTAGGAAATTTCAAACTGGTGGCAACCTTTGAAAAAAATGTCAATAACTTAAACTAATAG
>NW_017535296.1:656316-660038 GCF_001853355.1 Bactrocera latifrons
ATTTTTTAATTTTGCTTAAGCAGTTTAAAGGGAAATAATAAGTAATTGCGCCTACGTGGCAACCCTTTACAAAGGCGTTTTGAACACGGAGCTTTTATAAAACTTTCTAGTTTTATACTTATACTGTTTATATTGGAAAATTTTTGATTTTGAAATTTTAACCAAGTGGCAACCCTTTTCTAAAATTTGTTCAACTCTAAGCATTACTAAAATTTTTTTAGCTTCGCMGCTATATTTTTTAAAATGTTGTGAAATGCAAGGTTTCATAAATCTGCTTACTTGGCTTCCCATATTGTATTATATAATATTAATTAAATATTTTAAACATGTGGCAGTCTTTGCCCTATTTTTTTAAAACTGTAAATTTTCTTAAATATTTTCAATTTTGCAACTATACTGCAGTTATTTTGATTTTTACAGAATTCTTTACTACAGCAATTTTTGCAACCAAGATTTTTTCTGGAGCACCTAAATATAATATTATACCAAGCAATCTAACGGACTTGGATAGATATTGTATGAAGGGAAGGAAGTTCTAAGCATTTATGGATCAAGTACATTACTTAGGTTTGTTTGAGAATAACTTTTGAAAGCAATGCCTTGCGTTCTCCTACGACATTGTGAAAGATAATAGTTTTGGGTTACGGATCTACAAACTAGATCAGAATACCTTACAAAATGGCAAAGCGCTTTCCTGAAAATATAATAAAATAAGACCAGTTAATGGGATAATGAGTTTAGGTCGGTAGATAGAGTCAGGTTAGGTGATAAAGACTTGAAAAGTATAAAAAACAAAATGAAATCTGAAGTAAATTAAGCGACTTGGGAGACCTTTATATAATATATAAGAGTAAAAACTATATAAAAATCTTGAAAACTAAGCTTAAGTAAAAATTCTTAAGATCTTCATCTTTACAAAAATAAATAATAAGAATAACAAACAATTATTGAGAATTTGGTAATTCTGGCAGAACATCGACATCTACCTCTATACACATCTTTGTACTTCAAATCGATTGTTCACTACCAGACAAGATAAATGACAACAGGTGCACTAAATTGTTGCAACAAACTCATTTCACTCCCTGCTAATGCCACAAAGCGACTCCGACTGTGCGAATGTAAAGCAAAAACAAAGAAAAATTCCAACAAATAATGGGCAGAAAATGAAAAATTGGTCAATTTAGACGAATTGCAACATACAATATCCCAAACATTTCCAAACACATGAGAAGTAAATAACGAAAATTTACAAAAAAGTGGAAATAAAAACATCACTCAAAATCATCAACACACAAAAAAGGTGGAAGCTGCGAAAACGGTCTGACCGGCGGCGCTACAGCAAAATGCCACACAAGACGCTAGTGAGGCTGGTCAGTTGCAAAGGCATGCACTGAGCTATTCAGTCAGTGAGGCAAGCGGCTTGGCCGTGAGGTCGCTCAGGCATTAGAGTGACTGACTTGTGTCGGCCAGCAGAGACACGGTAACACCCACTCTTGCCACAAATTGATCACTCCGGCTACACACTTTCGCAAGCGGCCTTGCAGGCATTTCGCTACTTACTAACGACTACTGTCGCATAACTCATATGTGCCTTGGAGCGCCACAGCCCGACTGTAACACACATACACATAATATAAATACATCTTTGTAATGGCTAGAAGTGCCCAGTTGAGCATCAGTGCTATGCACTCTATAATTAAGTTATTTAACCGTGCAAATTTTCGGCTGTACTATAGTTCTTATTGCCTTAACTCTACTTACGGGCCTCGCATTTATGCCACAGCACAATTAAGAATACACCACTTACTCTTTTCAATGATCTGCGGCTGCCTATGTGTGTGGCATGCTTTACTTCCGGCGGAATTATGCGATTTCGTTGTGTAAAAAATTATTTTATTGGTGATTAAAAACGGAAAGTATTCTTAATCCTTACATGGACTCCTTTTTTAAATGGCTGGAATTTGTAATTGAGACATCCTCATTTTTATTTGTATATAACTTGCAACAAATTACCTTCCTCTACTTTCGCATTGTTTGTGTACTTTCTTTCCTTTATTTCTTACTGATTTTATAGTTTTTCTTCCTCTCGTCAGCGGAAGTGCACACGATATTCCTTAAATGTGCCGCTGATTTGTGTCTAATTGAAATATTAATGTCAGCTTAGTGGCGCTGCTTTGTGAGTTAGCCAATGATAGATGGACTGCTCACTTATTTAAGGATTACATGATTTAAAAGAGCATGTGCACTTTCTTCTTTCAACTGGGTTTTGGGTTTTCTTGTTATTAATAAAATTAATTAATAACAAATGGCAGCTGAAATGGTGGTAGTACTTAACACAAAATTTCTCTTTTTGGTTACTTTTGAGAAACTTTGGCGGTATCACCTTTATGACAATGATAACTATATTCATATAGTAATATAGCAAGTTCTTCACGAATCTTGCATGCTCTTATATAGATGTCAAAGGTGCCCTGATATTACAAAAACTATATTTTCTAATATCGTCTTAGTTAAAACTTAAATAAATTTTTTTTTTTCATAAGCGAGTTTTTTCTTCCATGAGTAAGTTTTTGTCACAGACAATGCTAAATAAGAAATGCAAGCTTTTTCCCTCAGCACTGTTATGATATTCATAATTTGAAAAAATATTGTTTATTGAATTGATTTATACGAAATGCCTTCTAAACCTGCAAAGATGTCAGTTCCGAATACGAAATTAATTTCATTAATTTTATATCAAACACTTAACATGGTATGTTTTCGGAGTTAAAACGTCTTCGAAGTTAATTTAAAAAGTTGGATACTGATTACCGAAACTATAAAGGAGGTATGAGATCAGCTTAGCTTATATATATCCGATCTTCGATTCAAAATTACTTTCAGACATTTGAAAATAATTTGCTTGATTGGCTGGTGTAGTTAGGCAAATATGCTACAGTCTTAGCAAAATTGTGATAGCGAAAACAGAAGTGCTGAGATTTCTATATCTTATGATGTGTCTTAAAGATAGATATTTTATAGAAATTTGCTTATAAAGTAGCAATGGAGAGCTTTGCAGTTTTCGGTGTGTTAACTGAAYATTTAAAATATGTTTCTTATTTTTTTTTTTTACAACTAATTTTTTAATTTCTAGCTTCCAATTTCGCTAAGCTACACTTTCACAACCCATATTTACTCAACCGTCACCTGAAATTCTCCCACACTTTTGGATGATTGTAGTTTGTTTAGCAGCAGCTGCTCCCCACCGCAAAATGAACTTGTTCTACGCTGTTTCCTTTACAAAGAAAATAAAACAACAACAATAATATGCCAGTAGCATTTTAATGCTCACGTTATTGGTGAAGCAAAAATGTTGGCTATAACTGAAAAGTCAGCCACCAACTTTCATCAATGCAACAAAACCGACAGACACTACACAAGACGATGCGGTTATTACCTAGGCAAGGAAGGACTTACAGACATATATCCATATATATCAGTTAGTTTTTGCAAACTTTTTCGCGTAAGTACTTAAAACAAATTTTAAAATTCAGTAGCAAATTGTTGCATACATCGACAACGACAACAATGGCACGCTGCAGCGGCAGAACATAACGCGAAAGTGCCACCACGCTTTGGTGGCAAGCAAAAAGACCACTTGAAGAAGGAAGAAGGGTAGGGACTGCAAAAAAAAAAAAAAAAAAAAATAACCAAGTAAGGAAGGGCTAAGTTCGGGTGTC
>NW_017535296.1:660762-662067 GCF_001853355.1 Bactrocera latifrons
AAAAAGTAACAAAAATGGCAAATAAAATTACAGCAGCAACAATTTCGTGATGTTATTGTTCTTTTACTTAAGCGATGTTTCGCTTTGCCATTAAGGCTTTTTGCGCTTTTTACACGCCGAGTACTTTTTTCGTGGCAAGAAGACGCTTACATTATATGGCGATTGCGTAGCGCGGGAGTTGTGCTGATGCTGGCTGGCAGCCAATGCTGGTGAGGGGGAAAATCTGGCGCTACAAAGTAGTCAGGAGCATTGATTTGTTCGCAATGGCAATTCAATTGCTGCGCCTGCCAACCAAATCACTGCCACTGCGGCGAGTACAGAGTGGCAAATGAATAGCAACAAAAACACTCACGAGTTGCCGTTGTTGTAGCTGAAAAAATAGACAACAGTCAAAATTAAATAGCAATTCATTGAGTGAGCGTGCGGCTATTGGCTAAGCTGGCACTGAAAGCGTCGGTCAAAGGATGCCACCTGAGAGTTTTTACATTTTTTCTTTGCATTTCTTGTTGTTGTTATATGCTGCTTGCCTGCCACTGTCACAATAGTAATTGCTTGATATTGCTTTTGTTTTTGCTATTGTAGCTTAACTATTGGCACAGTAGTCAACAATTTGATTTCGACTTTTGTTCAATGGTGTTGTTGTTTGGCAAATTTTATGCGTTACATTAACATAAAACAAATTATTCCAACGTGACTCCACCATAAATGAATGCTGCAGTTGTTTAACTGCTGCTAAATGACGAAATGACTTTTTTCATTCAGCGATTTTTGAAATTTATTTTCACGTAATTTTTGGTAAAAGTCTTCATTGGGGGTTTCGTACGGGAGGTACGGGAATGTGAAGAATTATGCTCTTACAATTAAGAAATAATAATAATAACAAAATCTGTATATACAAGGAGTTTTCCAAAGTTTTTGAATCCAGCGCCATCTTTATGTCGAAATCCAACATTTGTAGGACGACTTTTTGATCAAAAATCACATTTTACCCATTAATTACTCCCCGTATTCACCTGATATGGCACCGTGCGACTTCTTACTTTTCGGAAAAATGCATTTGTTCATGAAAGGAGAGCGTTATGCTTCGACGGTGATAACACTCGTTCGACATGATTTTGGACCGTGCAAAAACCTGTATTGCAGCAGAAAGAGACTATTTTGAATAAAATAAATTGATTTTTAAGTCCTGTTTACTTTGGAAAACACCTTGTGTATCTATATCTATATCTATATCTATATCTATATCTATATCTATATCTATATCTATATCTATATCTATATCTATATCTATATCTATATCTATAT